>NW_007079792.1:35468-83182 GCF_000164805.1 Carlito syrichta | reverse complement strand
GAGCGGCCACTGCACTCCGGTCTGGGTGACAGAGTGAGACTCCAACTCAAAAAAAAAAAACCTGGGCATGGTAGCACGCATCTGTAGTTCTGACTACGTAGGAAGCTGAGGCCGGAGGATCACCGGAGACCAGCGGGTCGACGCTGGGGTGGCCGTGAGCGTGCCACTGCACTCTAGCCTGGGCGACGGGGTGAGACTCCAACTCAAAAAATAAAAATGTTCAGCTCAAAATGGAGGTGCTTTGTCACTGTAAATTTTACAGTTGAGACTGGCTGTACATAAATTATCTGCTGATCTCTAAAGATGAACATATTACCTTAGAAAATACACCGAAGACAAGTAGACATAAAAATGAAATACTTCTTTTCAAAGCCTTTGAATCATCTGTGTTTTCTGATTCATGCGTGAAAATCTTGCATTGTCATAGCTGGTTACCTAGTCAATTTGCCTTATGTTCAGTTTCCTGTGTGTGTGTGTGTGTGTGTGTAACCTGGATTTCTTATAAGAATTCTCCTATATTGGAATGGAAGAACAGTCTTTTTTTCCTATCTGTTGCATAACTCTGTAATCTTTGTCAAGTCACTCAGAGTTTTGGTTATCAGATGGAGATGGTGCTTTGCTCTTAGGGGTGTTGAGAGAATTGATGTGCACAGTTAATTCGGTACTTAGTAGGTATCACTGTTATTGTCTGTTATCACTAGTGACAACCACAACTTTTGTTTCTCATGTTAGAAAAATAAAAGATATTCTAAATGGAAAATTTTGAAACATTTTGAAATACGATATTCCATTTTATGGATACCCATAATTTATGTAATCTTTACGTTGTTGGACATTTAGGTTCCCATTTTTTCACTGTTCAAATAGTTTGGCTAGAAATATCTTTGTATATAAGTCACCCACTTTTTTTTTTTTTTTTGAGTTGGAGTCTCACTCTGTCACCCAGACTGGAGTGCAGTGGCCGCTCCTGGCCACCATAGGCTTGACCCGCTAGGCTCGGGCGATCCTTCCGCCTCAGCCTTCCAAGTAGCTGGAACTACAGGCGCGCGCTACCACGCCCGGCTAGTTTTTTGATTTATTGTAGAGATGAGGTCTCGCCAAGTTGCTCAGGCAGGTCTCGAACCCGCACGCTCAGACAGTCCACTCACCTCGACCTCCCAAAGTGCCGGGATTACAGGCCGAGCCACCGAGCCCGGCCGTGAAAAGTAAGTCTTAAAGTTATTTAGAAAAATTCATTAACTGAGGATATTGGCCTGTCAGATTTTATTGCTTGTCGATCATCTGTGTTGTATTCATATGGAAAACATTAAAGTTTCTGAGGGAAAAAAGTTAGTCACCACATAGAACTGAGAGGGAATTGCTTAACTGAGTAGAATTTTTTAAAGTTAAGAAAATCCCACCTCCTAAAAATGCTGATAATCACTACCTTTGTTTCTCGGTTTTGGACTGAGCGACCAAATTTTCGTAGTGCAGGGTCACTTGACGATTAGTATTCATTCTAAACATAGCTGCCTAAGCCTAGATGTGGGTCTCCACTTGCCAGAGACTGTGGAGCAGCTGCACTGTTGGATGCCCAGAGACGAAGTGCTTAGGCACCGACTGCCCACCATCCTCTCCGGGAGTGAAGCACTCAGTGACTGGATCTGATCACAGCATTCGTGTTTTGGTGTTGTAAGCCAAGTTATTTTCTGAACGTTTTCTTGGCGCTTATTTCATTTTGTTCTCTCTCCTTCTTAAAGGTGAGTCGCTCATCTTTGCTAATAGAACAGCCTGTGAAGAAAAGACCTCTTGTGGATAATCAGGTGGTGAACTCAGTGTGTGTTCAGCCAGAGCTACAGAATAATACAAAACATGCAGATAATTCATCCGACACAGAGATGGAAGACATGACTGCCGAAGGTTGGTGGATTTCACTGAAGATACTCTTTACTTTAGCTTTGCATTTTTTTCTACTTGGTATAAGACGTAGATTTTTATTGTGCACGTATATTCACTCCAAAGTATTTACTTTTCTTCTCATAAATGCATTCTTTGACTAAGATCATGGGAAAGCTAACTGGACTCTCAGTGGCCAAATAACTGAACTAGTAAGATGGGTGCTTGTTTGTACAGTATCAACTTGACTGTTCAAGGAGTGTGGATGGGGAAAGTTCCATCGTGTATGAGAAAGCAGTTCAGAATTTTAGTTTCAAAACAACCAATTTTTCTCTTTTTTTCAAGCAGACTTAAGTAACACATGGCTATTTTACTGAATTTGCTTAAAAATTTAGAGCTTCTGGGCTGTTTGGTTTTATTCTTTCCATATCCTGATGTTTGACATCAGGTGGGTATTATAAGTATACTAGAGATATACTTTTCAATCTGGAGGTGATAATGCTGGTTCAAAGAGCAAATGATCACTGCATCTCCTTAATGTCAAAGAATCTTTTTTCTATAGATTTTATTCTTAAAAGAGAATATTCCATAGAAATTAAAGTGGTATTTACTGTGAATGAAGGAAAACAATACAAATAAACATGAAAATGATATATTTTATACCTTTGGTTTGCTATTTAAAATCAGCAAATGCTAGGCCGAGCATGGTGGCTTACCCCTGTAATCCCAGCACTTTGGGAGGCAGAGGTGAAAGGACTGCCTGAGCCAGGGAGTTCGAGACCAACCTGGGCAACTTGGTAAGACCTCATCTGTACAATAAATCAAGAAGAATAAGCCAGGCGTGGTGGCATGCACCTGTAGTCCCAGTTCCTTGGAAGGCTGAGGAGGAAGGATCAGCTGAGCCCAGCAGGTCGAGGCTGCAGTGGCCATGAGCATGCCACTGCACTCCAGCCTGGGTGACAGAGTGAGACTCCGACTTAAAAAAAAAAATCAGCAAATGCTTATAGGGTCTGAATTTCTGATTGGACAAAAATAAACTAGCTATGTTTTATAGGAGCATCTTCGTGAGACTGTCTCTGCTTGATTTTGATCATGGCCTTGCAATTGATATAGTTCAATATAATAGCTTTTAGCAGAGTCAGGGCTCTACAGTAGTTAATTAGTTAACATGTATCGAAGGAATCCTCAGTGTATGAGTATATCTCATCTAAGATTAATTTTGTATGAATATATTTCATCTCAAGTTAATGTATTCATTTTACAAATATTTATTGTGCCTTTACTTTGCTAAGTTAAGCAAAATAAACAGTCTTTGCCCACAGTTTTTCTCTTAAAGAACATCACCTCTGAAATTGTTAGTTCTTTGTTAACTGTTGAACTGTGTCAGTTCCTGTTTTACTTTTTATTTGAACAGCCGAGTATATAATAGTAATATAAAATTTGATTTCTACGGCTAAGTTTAATTTGGTATTTTTAAATATAAAAGAATGTTAATCATGAACAATATCAAACATGCAGTAGAGAATTGTGTGATAAATCTCCAGTCACCTAGACTCAACATTATCACCCAGTTTCAACATAATTTTGTCATACTAGCTTCATCCTTTCATTTGGTTTTCCTCCCTCCCTTCCCAATCCCTGTTTCCTTCCTTCCTCCCTTCCTTCCCAGTGTGAAGGAAGTCATAGTCCTTTTATTTCCCTGGTACGTATGTTAGTGTACATCTCTAAAAAAATACACATCTTCTTATCTAACAATAATGCCATATCACATATAGCAAAATAATAATTCCTCAGTGTTATCTAATACCTGACCTGTATTCACATTTTCTCAATTGTTTAAAACAAATCCCTTTATAGCTATTTGGTTGAAATCAGGATCCAAACAAGTCTTTATTGTGCCTTTTGTTATTATAAATTTAATTTCATTTAATTTTCAAATACTTGCTTTTAGTTATTCATACTGTTTTATCTGAGAATATTTCTCACTTGAGATGCAGGTAGTAATGTTAAATGTGCAGGTATCCTTTTTTTCTTATCTGTGTCTACGTTGTATATAAATGAGAGTTCAAGACTAAAAAGTGTTTATAGTGTGCCCCCTTCTGTACGCTCATAGGAAGAACATGGAAGTCTGCTCAGAAAAGGACATTTTATGATACGCAGTTTATAATATAATAGACATACAGTATGTGCTAGACAGTTTTAGAACCTGAGAAGAGAGAGTGTGTATATGTGTGTGTGTGTGTGTATGTGTATGTGTACACACAGTCCCTTCCCTCTAGGAGCTTTTAATCTAGCTTGGAATGAGGGAACGAGGAATCTCCATGACAGAAAGATTACTAAGGAGTGAAAAATGGCACATTTTCAATGAATTATATAGACAGTGAGAATTTAGAACTTTTTTTTTAGTTTTCAAGCAAACTTTATTTGAATGTTTAGTTAGCGAGAGAGAGAGAATTCACCTCCCCAAGGTAGGGGAGGGGACCAAAGCTGAGAATTTGGAACTTTATAACTGGCTAAGATTCTTCAGTTTGGTGATTTTTCTGTAGAGATGAGCTTTGACTTGGGTCTCAGATAATGATTCATAGGTTGAAGATAACAAATAGGAAGACATTTCATGTTAGAACACAGAGTAAACGCATAAAGGCTGTGTCAGTGCCAGGTCACTTTTAGAGGGGGCAGTGAAGAGTAGAGGATTGGATTAGAGGAGTCGTGGGAAGTGTGACTGGCAGAGTCAGACTCTCGAGAACCTTGGAGAGGAGACAAAGGAGTTAGGAGTTGCCTTGTAGAGGGGATAGTTACTGAAGGTTTTAGGCAGGTGATGTGAACAAAGGAGTGTTTGGAAACTCTGCTGGCCATTGTAGGATGATGTAGAGGTTTGGCAGGTAATTGACACCTGTAGTTATGTCAGGAAGAGGAAGGAAAGGACTGATGGGAGACAGGCAAGGAGAGTTCAACAAGACAAGATACCAGGGTAAGGAAAGGAAGATTTAGAGATGATATATTTCATAGGGGAGAAATACTTACATATAATGTGCTAACATTTAAAATATTTCATAATTTAATTTCCCAAGGAATTGTATAATTTCAGCATTGCTATTCATATGTGCTTTAGTAATTATGGGAAGTACTGTAGGGTGAAATGGTAAGGTCATTTACTTAATGGCTTTTAGTAACATTTAGTTTCAATATAAAAAACTTCATAGTGTGGATTGTTCTCTTTTTAAAGGGTAAACTATGGCTCTTTTTGAACTGATTCTGTAACTAGAATCTTCAGCTAACAGATTGTGATTTATCATAATAGTTTATTGTCTTCCCAGGCAAGCCGTCATATGGATCATGTTTCCATCTCATTGCCCCTCTTTGCTGCCGATCCTCATGTTGATTTCAGGTCTTTGGGGAAATAAAAAGTAACTCTTACACAAAAAAACTGAGGACCTATATTAGTTAGGATATAGGTTTGGCCACCCCAGTGGAGACCCAGAACAATATTTGATTAAATAAGATAGGAGTTTAGTCTTCTCTGACATAATCCAAAGGTCAGCAGTCCAGGGCTTATGTCAAGCTTCTTGGTATCGGGCATCCGAGCTCCAGTGCTTATGTCTCTGCGGTCTGTAGAATGTTACTTTCATTCCAAGATGCCTGATCTTCATGGTCACATTCTAACAAATGATATGGGGGAAAGGACTCGTTTGGAGCATTTACATCCACATCCCATTGATCAGAGATCAGCTACTCCTAGGCAGAAACTAGTGTTTACTGGGTTGGTGACCATGTTCCTAAGGCTTCATTACTATGGGAGAAAAGAAAAAGCCGGGCTCGGTGGCTCAGCCTGTAATCCCATGCCTTTGGGAGGCTGAGGTGAGTGGATTGCCTGAGCCCGCGGGTTCGAGACCCGCCTGGGCAGCAAGACCTCATCTCTACAATAAATCAAAAAATCAACAGGCGTGGTAGCACATGCCTGTAATTCCGGCTACTCGGAAGGCTGAGGCGGAAGGATTGCCGGAGCCCAGCAGGTCGAGGCTGCGGTGGCCGGGAGCGGCCACTGCACTCCAGTCTGGGCGACCGAGTGAGACTCCAACTCAAAAAAAAAAAAAAAAAAAGAAAAGAATGGATGCTGGAGAATTAGCAGCTGTCTCTGCTACAGAGTCTCATTTTTATTAGCTAAACCAGCAATTTTTTGAACTTTTTGGCTCTGTACTTCTTATTCTTAAATGTAAAAGAGTAACCTATTAATATTACCAGATTTTAAAAATATCTAATTGAGGCCAGATGTGGTGACTCATGCCAATAATCCCAGTGCTTTGGGAGGTCGAGATGAGAGGATTGCCTGAGCCCACAGGTTCAAGACCAACCTGGGCAACTTGGCGAGACCTCATCTCTACAGTAAGTCAAAAAATTAGCTGGGTGTGGTGGCATGTGCCTGTAATTCCAGCTACTTGGAATGCCGAGGTGGAAGGATTGCCTGAGCCCAGCAGGTCGAGGCTGTGGTGGCCATGAGTGTGCCACTGCACTCCAGTCTGGGCGACAGAGACTCCAACTCAAAAAAAACCCCCAAAAACATATATATCTGATTGAACATTAGAACAAGAATTTCTGAGTCTGTTAATATCTCTCACTTCTTTGTGAGAAATGAAACTGATGTTCTGTTTTTGTTAGGCTGTTAACCCATTTGTTTGGTATTTCCCCTCTCTTACCTGCAAAAACATTTTCTTCTCCTACATAAGGTATTGTAACCTATTAACAGGTGCATACTGCTATGTTAACTAATTAGAAAAAAACCTTTGAAACAAATCTTTCAGTGTAGCTTGTTCCTGGAACAACTTGAGCAGTGGACCCTTCAGGGTCACGAAGCTGTGGCAGGGGTGAGTGAGTGAGAGGTTCTGTCTCCTGGACAGGCTTTTCAGGATCAGATCACGTGATGAGCATGACCACGTGAAAGTCGTACTCTTGGGAATTAGGCTGTCAGGTGCCAGGAATGTGTTGGTAGGTGTCCTGACTGAGCCACAGCTTTGTGGTTGCCATCCTAGGTCATTGGAAGGGGCAATTTTTAATTTACTTGTTCTTCCTCATTGCTAAGTTTTGATGACTTTTGTTTATGAAGGTAGTCCTAAGAATTTCCTAAAGTTAATTAATGATTTCATTAGTCAGGATAATGTATTTAGATGTCCTACTAGTATCAAATACTGCTTCATGGTTTTTCTTAAAGTAGTTTTTGCTACCTTCACTTAATTTAGCGCTTCCTATCTGCTTCTCCAGTAAAACTGAAATAATGTCAGTGCCTGAGCTTATTGAGTACATGCCATCCATATCTACATTTCTGAGTTCCTGTCTTCATCTCAGTAAGTCTTTGTTAAAGGAGCAACACAGAGACAGCACACGTGGAGCTCATCGCTAAAAGCTTAGTTACTAACAAGCATTTGTTGCATATTTCATATGGTTTGGCAAAGGAATTAGGATGATGCAAGAAAGTGGAAAAATACAGTTGATTTAACAAGTTGTGCGAAGTATTTTTCTTTTTTTTTATTTTAAAAATATGGGGTACAATTCAGGGTTAGGTACATACGTGATCATTGTAAAGGAAAAGTGTGGGTACCCTTATTGATGCCACCACCACTGGCAGTGTCCCACTACTGCCAATTCCTTTCTTACAGTATTATGATAAATGTTCAGGGTCCACTTATGAGTGCGTATATGTTGTACTTAGATCTTTGTTTTTGTGATAAATCACTGAGTATTGTAGACTCGAATTCCATCCAGGTTGCTGCAAAGTTCATAATTTTGATTTTCCTTATGGCTGGAATATTCCATTGTTCCACATTTTTTTTTAGCCATTCCTCTTTCAGTGGTCAGCACAGTTGGTTCCATGTTTTTGCTGTTGTGAATAGTGTTGCAATAAACATGCATGTGCCGGTGTCTTTTTCACAGAGTGATTTGAGTTCCTGCCGGAAGAGGGGCTGCAGGTTACATGGAAGGTCGATTTTTGTTTTGTTTTGTTTGAGTTGGAGTCTCACTCCGTCACCCATGCTGGAGCACAGGGCCACGTTCATAGCCACCTCAGTGTCGACCAGCCCAATAGGTTGATTTTTCGATCTAAGTATGTCTTGAGCACTTACTACATATCTTAGTACTCTGTTGGTTATTGTGTGGAAAGTAGGAAATGGAACTGTCACTTTTGGTGCCTCCTACCTGCTGGGCACTTACTTAGTCATCACTTCAGTTCTTTGGGAAAGGTCTTACAAGCGCCATTTTCCTTAAGATAAGAAGATTAAGTGGCTTGCTTATCTGTTGTGCTGCTGAGAACTTGAGGGTCTAGGCTGGAAGTTTCTTTAGGTCTTGTGCTGCCACCTAAAGAAATGCAGGAGTGGAAGAAGGGCATTCTTGCTTAGTAGGGAGCACCTGGGAAAAAGGCAACTATGGCTGGAAATGTTGAAACTTTCTGTGATTTTGTGTATAATTTGTTTTAACATGATCTAACTAAAAGGTACTGTTTTATAGCTAGATACATACATTTTTAAGAAGTTACCAGCCTAAGCAACATAGCAAGACCTCATCTTTATAAAAAGAAAAAAAACTAGCTGGTGTAGTGGTGTGTGCCTGTATTCCCGGCTACTCAGGAGGCTGAGGTGGGAGGATTGCTTGAGCCCAGGGGTTTGGGGCTGTGGGGAGCTGCGACTGCCTCACTGTGCTCACTGTGCCTCACTGTCACTGGGTGAGAGCGTGATTCTCCAACTCAAAAAAAAAAAGGTGCCGGGCTCGGTGGCTCAGCCTGTAATCCTGCGCCTTTGGGAGGCTGAGGTGAGTGTATGGCCTGAGCCCGCGGGTTCGAGACCCGCCTGGGCAGTGAGACCTCATCTCTACAATAAATCAAAAATCAGCCGGGCATGGTAGTGCATGCCTGTAATTCTGGCTACTTGGAAGGCTGAGGCGGAAGGATCACCGGAGCCCAGCAGGTCGAGGCTGCAGTGGCCGGGGAGCGGCCACAGCACTCCAGTCTGGGTGAGTGAGACTCCAACTCAAAAAAAAAAAAAAAGTAATTAAAAAAAAAATGACTCACTACAGCCTGAACTCCTGGGTTCAGGTGGTCCTCCGTTTCAGCCTCCTGAGTAACTGGGACTACAGGTGCATGCCCCCACACGCAGCTAATTTATTAAAAAAAATTTTTGTAGAGACAAGTTCTTGCTATGTTTCCCAGGCTGGTCTTGAACTCCTGGGCTCAAGCAGTCTTCCTGCCTTGGCCTCCCAAAGAGCTGGGATTGCAGGCATGAGCCATTGCACCCAACTTTTTATTTTTGAGACAGCCTTGCTATATTGCCCAGCCTGGTCTTGAACTCCTGGGCTCAAGTGATCTTTCCTCCTCAGCCTCCCAATATATACATCTTTATTTATTTTATTGTATACTGCAGATCTTTGGGTAGAGTTAATTATTTTATGGTCTCTTCTAAAATCAGACATATCAACATTTCCCTTTTTTAAAGTCATCCTTATTTTCTCCAATTAGAATTAAGTCTGCTGCTAGATATTTCTATAGCACAATTTACTAAAATTCAGATCCTATACTTTGTTTTTTGAAAATGTTCCTCCTTTAAGGTAGTGACTGTGTTGTTCATCTTTGTTTCTCCCCTAGTGTTTATATAGCTATTTATACATTTTAGGTGTATCTTAAGCAAGGTAGATTTTTAAATTATATGCTTATTTATATAGAAACTCCATATGGTTTTTATGCAGAAGCAAGAAGGAATTAGTAGTGATGACTGTTTTTGAAGGCTTTTTCCCTCCAAAGTGACTATGAATTATGAAGTTAAAGGACCATTGGTCTGCTAGCAACTTATATTCAAAGTATAGGCTAAAAGAAAGTCTGGCACAATTAAATTTTTGGAATTTTTTTCTTTGTTTCCTTCTTTTTTAGAGACATTAGAAGAAATGGACAGTGAGTTGCTCAAGTGTGAATTCTGTGGGAAAATGGGATATGCTAATGAATTTTTGCGGTCAAAACGATTCTGCACTATGTCATGTGCCAAAAGGTATTTCTGTGTTCTTGAATTTTCTAAAGGACAAACCAACAACCACTGCAGCAAAACCAAAAAACTTTTGTACAGTTTATCAGTAGTCAAACTTAGATAGTACAATACAGAAGGATAATGTAAATAGGTATTATTTGGAGCTACTTTGGTATCATTAGATTTTGCTCTGTGAAAATTTTTTATTCATTATACTTAAAATCAGCTTTACAGTGTAATCTAATATTAAAGTAGCAGTCTTCTAGTGGTAAGAATATGCTTAGGAGACCTTCCAGTGAAATGATCAGGATATTATAGAATAGTAGTTGTTAGAGTATCGAAAACAGTATTCGTTTTATCAACTGATGGTTTTATCAGTATTGAAATACCTGGATTTACCTTGTTTTGTTTTAAAGTATTTTCATTTGTCTGAACCGTATCCTATTTATTTTAGTTTCTAAGTGGAACAGCTATACCGCATAAGTTCCCTACATTGTGACATTATCAGACAGCAAAATATCTGTCTTTTCTTAATTAGTATTTTCAGTAGTAATTGTTGTAGACAATATCAATAGCAAAAGAAATGTTTCATCTTTTTATTAATCTTATAATTACCAAGTTTAGTGTACATTAAAAAAAACCCACTCTGGTTCTGATAATAAACCCAATAGTACAGATATTTACCACTAACATTGAAGTGAATGCACAGGTTGATTATTTTGTAATTTTTTTCCTCTGTTTAAAAAAAGTGATTATTCTCTCAAAGAATTTAAGATCTTCAGTAGGGTGACTGTAGCTTACAATGATCTGTTGTATATTTCAAAATACAAGAAAACTGGAATGTTTCTTTATGTTAGAAACATGTATTAAATTATCACATGTGCCCTGAGACTCTGT
This sequence comes from Carlito syrichta, assembly GCF_000164805.1. Lineage (NCBI taxonomy): Eukaryota > Metazoa > Chordata > Mammalia > Primates > Tarsiidae > Carlito > Carlito syrichta. The sequence continues at coordinate 72,413 of NW_007079792.1, read as the reverse complement.
ACATCTATTATGCATCAGTAAAAATAAATAAAGTAACCCTAACCTCATGCTAAAAAATTAAGGTCTTAATAGTATATACCTGGGGAATTTCTTGCTTGAACATTTTTGTATAGATGCCTTCTAAATGTACTTAGTAAAACTTAAGTTAAACATAGAACTATTTTCCTCCAAAAATACATTCATTGTTTCAGTTGTCAATCTGTTTTTCAAATATAAATAAACCTGTAATCAAATTATATAACTCATGTTTTAACTTGAATTTTCTAGTTTACATATACCATAAGAAGGAACAGTGGCTCTTGAATTCTCAGTGATTTAAGGACTCTAAAAACTTGGAAAAGGACTTCCTTCCAGAATATTTTAGACTTCTTGGCTATTTAGAGACATTTCAGAGCATATAATGCTGCCATCACCCGCCTCCCAGAGATTCCTGAGTTCTCACATTATTATTCCTTTAGGTGAATATTCACATTACAAAATATTATTCTTTTCATTTTTACCCAATAAGCTAAAAACTGAAAAACCATCCTTTGCTCAAAGGCCATACAAAAATTAACCTTCTTTGGCAGGTTAGGAGTCCTAACAGAGGGAAGTGTAGAGGAGAAAGCAGGGAGCAGAGGATATGTCATGTCATGTTTCTGTGCCTGCTTAGCTGTCTGTCTTGGAGAGCTAAATACTGAAAACTGAATACCAAGTATATAGCTAATCTCTCTTCTCTATTTTTCCCTTAATGAGTAAAGAAGTTTGTCAGTCGATACAAATGGAAATCACAGACTTACATTGGTGAGCCCACAGATGAGCACCTTGTGAACACGGCAGGAGCTTGTTGCATTGTTGTAGAGTAAAAGGAAGTGCCATCGGGACATTTTTATTTTTATGACAAAAATAGCTTACTCAGTCTTATAGTGCTCTTTACTTCCACCTCTTGATGTTTTCATAAAGCTTGGGTGGCGAAAATTTGTTTGCATACTGGTCCTACAATAGTTGTCAATAGCTAAGTTAATTGTGATTTATTCTTGTGATTTTCTTAGAGCAAGAGAGTTCTGAAAATAACATGTTACAGAGGCAGTTTCATATGTATAAAAAAGAGGAACTGCATATATTTTTTTTAGCCTTTCCATAGCTTTTCAGAAATTTGTTTCTTAGATAATTTCCCCTTTTCTATCTAGGAAGCGTTGGCAGTGTTGCCTAGGCCAGGTTCTTTCTGCAGCTTATTTTTTGTATGACCCTTTGAGCTAAGGATGGTTTTTCAGTTTTTAGCTTGGTGGGTAAAAATCAAAAGAATAATATTTTGTGATGTGAGTATTATATGAAATTCAGTTTTCAGTGTTACTGTCAGTTTTACTGGAACACAGTCAGGCCGATTCAGTATTTTCAATGGCTGTTTTCACACGCCAGTGGCAGAGTTGGTAGTTGTGAGAGATTTACTTGTATGGCTCACAAAACTTAAAATATTTACTATCTGATCTTTTTACAGAAAAAGCTTGCCAGTCCCTGTTCTAGGGCTTTGGAATCCATTAAATGGCATACGACTTTTGTAAGCTGTCATAATGCTTTATAAAGGCCTATTTTCAAAAATAATTAGGCAGTCTGAGTTTTTTTGTTTTTTTGTTTTTGAGTCAGAGTCTCACTCTGTCACCCAGACTGGAGGGACAGTGGCATGTTCCCGGCCACCACAGCCTCCACCTGCTGGGCTGCAGTGATCCTTCTGCTTCAGCCTCCCAAGATGTGCACCACCACGTCCAGCTAACTTTTTGATTTACTGTAGAGACATGGTCTCGCCAAGTTTCCCAGGCTGCTCTTGAACTCCTGGGCTCAGGCAGTCCTCTTTTGCCTTGGCTTCTCAAAGTGCTGGGATTACAGGCATGAGCCACCGCACCCATCTGGCAGATTATTTTGATAAAAAATAATCTTTTGACCAATTTTAAACTATATACTTCTGAATTTCCTAAATAGTGGGAGCAATGAATTCCTTGTGGGACTCTGAAATCTTCATTTTACATTTTGATTTTAGTAATGTTTATTTGAAAAATCTTTTACTAGCTGCTTGAAATTCTCCCCCTATTATAGTAACGACTCTTTTTTAATTTTTAATTTTTTTTTTTGAGTTGGCGTCTCACTCCGTCGCCCAGGCTGGAGTGCTAGTGGCACGCACGCTTATGGCCACCCCAGTGTCGACCTGCTGGGCTCCAGCGATCCTTCCGCCTTAGCCTTCCAAGTAGCTGGAACTACACGTCTGGCTTATTTTTATTTTTATTTTTTTATTTATTGTAGAGATGAGGTCTCGCCAAGTTGCCCAGACTGGTCTCGAGCTCTCGGGCTCAGGCAATCCACTTGCCTTGGTCTCCCAAAGTGCTGGAATTATAGGCTGAGCCACCGGGCCCGGCCTATTAACTTCTTTTTATCAAATTCTCTTTGGAAATTATTACTTAGAAAAATACCAGTTTGAATAAACATTTAGTTACTACGTAACTTCTTTTTCTCCTGAAACCTTGAATTTTTTTGCTGCTGCGAAAATTGACTGTTCTCTATATTTTGCAAAAAGTTTCCCACTGTTAGACTATAATCAGGAGAAAGTATCAATGCCTTATTATAGGCGTCCAGTATTATATTGTGAGATATGATATACAGAGGCCATTTTTTACCTTTAGCATAAGTAAATCTACTGAATAGTATAGTTTACTTTATGAGATATTATGTTTATTGGTGATGTATATGGTACTTACGGATTTCCAGTTGCACTTTAAAGTCATAATTCAATACTAAAAGGAGTGACCCATTTGTCATTAATATTTTTTCTTACTTAAATCTCTTAGGTACAATGTTAGCTGTTCTAAAAAGTTTGCCCTTAGTCGTTGGAACCGCAAGCCTGATAATCAAAGTCACCGTGGCCGTCGTCCAAGTGGTCCTGACGGAGCAGCCAGAGAACACATCCTTAGGCAGGTCTGTAGAAACCTTGCTTCAATGTACAATACCCTTTTCAGAAATGCAAGGAAAGTGCAATGCTGTATTTTGCTTGTACTACATTTTCCAGCTTCCAATTACTTATCCATCTGCAGAAGAAGACTTGGCTTCTCATGAAGATCCTGTGCCAGCTGCTATGACAACTCGTCTGCGCAGACAGAGTGAGCGGGAAAGAGAACGTGAACTTCGAGATGTGAGAATTCGGAAAATGCCTGAGAACAGTGACTTGCTACCAGTTGCCCAAACAGAGCCATCCATATGGACAGTTGATGATGTCTGGGCCTTCATCCATTCCTTGCCTGGTATGTAATTCCGCACTTGGGCCTTCCAGCTTTTCTTGTGCATTCACACGCAGGAGTGAAGTTAGATCCATCCACACCTTTTGCACCAAAGGTCTAGAGAAGTACTGTGTATGTGTGTCAATTAAATGGCATTTGTTATTGAAATGTGATCTGTTTCCTCTTGCTTATTCCCTCAGAACAACTGGGTATTTTCTCATACCCCCCAAGTCGATAAAAACTGACTAGTCCTGCTTCTGCTGTGACACCTCAGCCGGTGAAGATATTAAAGGTGCTTTCTTCTCTTCAGTCTGATTTCTCTCGAGAGGTCAGTAGAGAGATTGAATCAGACACTTCTTCCTTTCTGCTCTTCTATTTTCTATTCTATTCCTCCTTATTTCCTAATTTAACTTTTTAAAAAATGAAATAAGAGAGACTATATATATTATTTTTTTTACATTTTTGAAAGTTAATCAAAACCTTTTAAAATATGGTAAAATTTTGGTTTCTTTTTTGAAAAAATCAAGCTAGTTCTTTAAAGGAAGCTGCATTCATTGATTCTTTTCAATAAATGAACATCAAGGGCCCTTCTTAAATTTTATTTTTCAAGCAGATGGCTGAAATTCAGTTATGATATTCATTCTAATATCGAGGGTAACTTTCTTATTTATGTTTTCCTGTTCTAGCTCTCATTTTGATACTCTTTCCATCAACTTAAGTCTCTTTTTCCCTTAAAACAGCTATAATCTTTTATATCCACTTTTTCCAAGGGGCTAGTTACTAGAGACAGCTATACCTTTACTCATTCATGATGAGATCACACTGGTTTTATATGTTGAGACAATATTTTTTTTAAGTCAACAAATCTTACTCACTTTGACCTTATGAATATGGAACATGTGATTTTAAAAATGGCTCCTTTTTGGTTTTATTGTGAATCATACCATTTCTCTTGATATAAGCTTTTCAGAAGAATATATCCTATTTGAATTCGTCTGCCAGACTTATTCAAATTTTAATAAGCTAATGAATTAGCTATTGTTGCTAATTAGTCTTTCTATGAAGGTAACTAAAAGTCTCAGAAGCAAACTTATAGCTAACCTGTTATACAATAAAATATATTTAGAAATAATAGCTGAAAAAAATCTGTAACCCATCTTACTTCATATACAGAACTCTATGAAATTTTATTAAATTATTTTATCTATATCTTGTTCTAGAAATGCTAAATAAGTTTTTTGTTGCTGTTGTTGGTTTGTTTGCTTTTTTTTTTTGAGTTGGAGTTTCTTTCCGTCGTCCAGGCTGGAGTGCAGTGGCATGCTCACAGCCTCCCCAGTGTCTACCTGCTGGGCTCTGGCGATCCTTCCAACTCAGCCTTCCAAGTAGTCAGAACTATAGGCACACGCTACCACACCTGGCTAAATTTTTTAAAATTTTATTTTATTATAGAAATGAGGTCTCACCATGTTGCCTAAGCTGGTTGCAAACCTGCAGGCTCAGGCAGTCCTCTGGCCTCGGCCTCCCAAAGTGCTGAGATTACAGGCTTGAGTCACCGCACACGGCAAGATTTTTTTTCTTTTAAAGCAAAATATGCTCACTTTTAAAGAAAGATGGTATTGTTGTTTAAAGGGGGAATCTTTCTTCATGGGAAGATTTTTCAGCATATGCCTAAGAAAACTTAGGTCTAAGTTAATTATTAACCAGGTGGGTTTAGAATCTATTTTCAACTTGATGCATTAGAGGATGGTGAATCTTCACTAATTATGGTTTTAGTATCCAGTGAAACAGTTGTTAGATTTTAAACCAGTATAGCTATCTTGAGAATTAACGTTGGAGTCTATGCTGATACCATTCCTGGGAACCGTACTTTGATTCTATCGTCTTCAGAAGTAGTCTCAGTCTTCCAAGCAGGGCACATGATCTGTTTGTGAGTCTGATTTTTCATTTGGGAGCAACCTTTCCTTTGGGGAGAAGGGTTGATTTATATTCTTAGGAAAGTGGTTGCCCAAATAATGAACAAATAATAGATAGTGCTGATTCTTCTATCATTTCATACTTTTTGTTTGTTTTTGTTTTTAGGGCAAATTTTCTCTAGCATCCATTTGCCATGTGGCTACTCTTGGCTATTTATTAGAACAAAGGCTAATTCCTCTGTCTCATTCTTGCTTCATTTGAGCTAAAATATAAAAAGCAATTTATTCTTATTATTGCTCATAACTTGAGATGCTTGTCTTATTGAGTTCATCTAGACACTTAATTTTGATGTCAGGTGTTTGGAGAATGTTACATATTATAAAAGAGAGACTGCTGTGTGATAATTTAGAATTGCTTGCTACTGTTTTAGAGCCTGTTTAATATAACTCTTTTTCCTTACTGTTAAAATGAGAATGTTTCCAAACTGTTTTGACAGGCCAAATAACAAGCTAATTTGTGTGATTAAGTTATATCACATTTCTCAAAAGTGTTCCCTGAATAATGCCTGTAGTTTGAGGTAAATCTCATATCAGAATATGCCTTATGTTCATTTCTTTCTACTCCTTTGGACTTTACAATTTCCTTTTGCATCTCTCTCAGCTCATTCAGGGCCGTTTGTTTTTCCTGAGTAGTCTACTCCTAAACTTTCTCAAAGTTGAGCATGCTTATAACTTTTGTAATCTCTTTTGTATTTTGTTTCTTTCCAGTTGAAGATAGGCTTCTTACCTCTTTAATCAGATTTCCAGTTTTCTCTTCTCTTTGTATACCATCCTGTTAACAGTCCTTTGGGACTATGTTATAGCTTGTATGCAGTACATCCAAATCTCAGAGCTGTTATTAGAATGAAAAATGACTGCTTTCTAATTTTTGTGCACTGGGAAGTTCTCTGTAGGAGCAATTCTTATTTTCAATTAACTACAGTTATTTTCTTTGACTCTTCCTTGATATGATGAATTGCCTTTTGCAAAGATCAGTTTATCCTCCATTTATAGGTCTGTGAATTCATAGTAGATTTGATTTCTTTGTAGACATACAAGGTAGGAATCATTTTTAAAAAATAAGACAGTTTTCTGTTTCTTGTAATACCAGAATTGAGACTTGGTTATTCTGTAGTATTGAGTGGCAAGTGATATTTTTTCACCAAGCTTACTGAAGTCAGTTTTTGTGCAGGGTGTTTTTGTTTTGAGTTTGGCTGGACGTTTGAAGTTCAGTTGGAGTCCTGGTGTGGAGCCCATGCCCATGCTGGGAGCTGCATTGCCTGTCTTCTGGCGAGGTGAAGCTAGTTGAGCTCACAGGCTGCCTCAATGGTGTGTGTTTTGTACTTTCCCCGGGCTCCAGTCATTTTATATAAGTAGATGTTATCAGAAACTCATAGAACTTTAGTTCAATATACTTGAGCACTTGAAAGTATTTTTAAAGTAAGTTTTTCTCTAATGAGTTTCTGGAAACATATTTGCTTCTGCTTTTTTTTTTCTTTTTCAAGTCATTTTATTTTCTCATTTCTATACTAATATAACTACACTTTTTTTGTGGTTGGCTTAAGTAAGTTGTGACCTAAAATGCATTTCTGTTTGATCATGCTATTTCCCAAAACACTTTTTGTTCTTTATTGTTTTGCCAATACATTTACTGTCCACCACAAGAAGACATTTGAAGAGGAATCTCACAACACAGAGGAACATGAACGTACTATATATCTTCCTCATGGAGAACTCCTTGTTTCTATTCCCAAATGTAGCTCTTATGGTCCTCATTACTTCTTGCCCCTGTTTTCTGAGTCTGAGTAAGTTCTACCTGTCTTTCTCTCTCTTCTTTTCTTTCCTGTGTTCTTTTAAGTAAGACTGAAGAGAGAAGAACATTAGTTCTTTTATAAAAGAAGGATGAAGTCACAACTAGATGCAAGATTAGTCAGTTTTGTCTGCCCAGTTTTGTTGAGAGCTACCTCTGGGAAAAGAAAAGGGGCTTTTCTGTGGTGAGTAATCCCATTTCAACTATGTCTTTTATATGGTGAATGAGCAAAAGCATAACATTTTGTAGAGGGTATTGAAATGTCACGTGTTGAAAGTCTGAGAAATTATTAAAATAGAAACTGAGAAAGCTGGCTGCTGTCTAGAAAACTAAAGATACAACTGACAGGGGACTGGGAAAAGAAACAGCCAAGAGAAAAGATGACTACACAGCTGAACACAGGGAATAAATGTATTACTCTTACAGATAGCTCTCTGTAGCACATTATATTTTTGTTTATTGTGTCTTCATTTATTCAGTTCTTCATTTATTCATAAATATATGTATTTACTACTCTAGTACTTTGTGCTTGGTGCTGGGATTATAAGGAAGATTTCTTTATCTTATATAAACAAGAGAATGATACATTTGCAATGGAAAGAGTAATCATTCTAGCAGAATTGTGGCATCCAAAAGTACAATGCAACCATTTCCATTTTTCATTATCTTTTTTGTGTTTTCCCTCAGAATGCTGATTTGAATAAAAGAGAAAAACTTAAGCAGTTAGTTTTTACATGTATTCTTGTTTTATAATTTTACTGTCTTTTAAGGATAAAGCTTTCATATTTTTGTATTCTCTCCTCTCTTGGCTCTTTATTACCTTCTCTGTTGGTTTCTTCACCCTTATTGGAGAGGTTTATTGAGTAATCCGAATGTGAAAAATGTAGATAGTAAAAATGTTAGAGGTTCAGGTAGATACTAGCATTATTACCTGCCGAAGAACTTGGTTTAGACCAAGAGCTACAGTATTGGTTGTGTGGCAGGAAATTAACCCGCAAGCTCATAATCTCAATGAGAATTTGTTTTCTTATCATAAGTGAAGATAAGTTCAGTGATGCTAAGATTTGAAGCTGAAATTACAAGTTAGGCAGTCCAGTATATTTCAGCAACAGTGCAATAGATGGGTAATGTGATCTTGAGAGATTTGATCTGTCTTGTGTGAACAATAAAAATATTTTAAGTGCATTTGGCAATTGAAGGTCAGAAATGAGAATAAGGTACAAATAATAATGATAGTGGTACTCTTGATAATTGAGAACATATTTCTAGATTGTTTTTTATTTTATTTTATTTTATTGTTATTTTTATTTTTTGTGTCAGAGTCTCACTCTGTCACCCAGGGAGGAGTGCAGTGGCATACTCATGGCCACCACAGCCTTGACATGCTGGGCTCAGGCGATCCTTCCGCCTAAGTCTTCTGAATTAGCTGGAACTACAGGTGTGTGCCATCACGCCCGACTAATTTTTTGATTTATTGTCAAGGTGAGGTCTCGTCAAGTTACTCAGGCTAGTCTTGAACCCCTGGGCTCAGGCAGTGCTCTCGCCTGGGCTCAGGCAGTGCTCTCGCCTCTGCTCCCACAGTGCTGAGATTACAGGCGTGAGCCACTACACCCAGCTTAGATTGTTATTTAAATGGAAACACATTATATTTTATTTCTTTGTACTTATATGTGAAGGGCATATTATACAAAGATAAGTTCATAAGGTAATAGTTAACCCAAACCTGTTATGTAGCATACTTTTGCGGTGGTAACACTGTAGTTCTTTTCATGAAGTAAATGTTATATCTAGACTGATCACTTTGTACATTTTTATGGCAAGAATTCCAAGCATATTGCTTTACCAGGATTTTGAATTAATTCTTATTTTCAGAACACAAATACTCACTTCTTCAAGACTGAACTCAAGACTACCACAAATACATTTCATTTGTTTTAAGCCTATGTTTCAGATTCTCAGACCCAGTGAGAGCATTAGCTGTGACTCTTAGGAGTAATGCCTCATTGTTGTGCATTCAATTCTAACTTCCTTCCTCTGATAAAATTCCAGGCTGCCAGGATATTGCAGATGAGTTCAGAACACAGGAGATTGATGGACAGGCCCTTCTCTTGCTAAAAGAAGACCATCTCATGAGTGCAATGAATATCAAGCTAGGCCCAGCCCTTAAGATCTGTGCACGCATCAACTCTCTGAAGGAATCTTAACAGGAACAAGAGGCCTTGATAAAACAGCAGATTTACTCTTCTAAAATAAGCTTGTAAGGTAAAAGGGCTGAGTCAGCCTAGAATGTTACACTTATTGTGGTAGATAGCCACTACATTGGGATCGCCACATCGAATGCTGACATTTCTTCTGAGATACAGTAATTCATCAGACATTTTTACAATTTACCAACATTGGTGAAATTAATTTTACAGGTTATGTGCAGCATTGAAAGACTTGATATAGAGGGCCATGATATTTTTCAAAGAAATGTGTTATACTAGATAATTTTTTAAAGGTGATGTTTATCATTAATATAAAGAATCCTTTTAAAAGTAATTTAAAGATTTACATTTCTCCTCTTTTGATTTTGTTTTCTTATACATTTTTCTACCCTATTAGTCTTCTAAAGACTGTCATGATAGATACATTATGGAATAATTTAGGAGTCCAGTGACAGAGTTGTATACAGTGAAATCAGTTTGCATATTTAAAAACAAGTCTTTTAGACAAATACTTTGTCTATGAAAAACAGATTGTGTTCTAGCATGAACAATACTGATTTGAATGGAGGTTGAAAGAGTTAGTTTCTATTTCAAACTTGACTAGGGATTTGGTTTGACTGAAAAAGTTAGTTTTCCTCTCCGTTTTTGTACATTTAGATCACTGGTTCTCAATGGAGCTTTGCCCTCCACGGGACATTTGGCAACGTCTAGTAGAGACATTTTTGTTGTCACAGGTTGGGTTTGGACTCAGGGGTGGAGTTGCTACTGTGGTATGTAGCGCAGAGATGTTTCTGCATATCCTGCAATGTACAGTACAGCCCTCCCGACAAAGAGTCAACTGGTCTGAAAAGTCAGTGGTGCCAAGGCTGAGAAACTCTGATGTAGAATGAGTGACAGATGTTGTTTTACCCAAAGGGATATTTTAGAAGATGGGGCATAAGAAGGAGTACATATACAGTGGAAGTATTAAATTCAGATAGTGTTCATATTCTGCTGAATTATTTTTTCTAGTTTTATGCATACTAGAAAATAAAAAAAAGTCCATAAAATTGACCCATAAAACAAGGACTAACGTACAAATAATTTGACTCTCAGAAAGTACTAATTCAGATTAATTATCTTTCGTATCTCTGTGCTCTGCACCGATGAAGGCATATGTGATTATACCTATGAACCAGTAAACCTTTTCTGCCAAGGAATTAGTTTGCAGGAGATACGTGGTTTCTCTTTAGATTTTTTACTAGTGTTGAACATGCTAGGCGTAGTTAGAATGGACATTTCTTTTCCTTAGCTAAACCCTTGCGTGCTTCCAGCAAAGCACTTACCACATGATTTCTCATGGATGGCCAGATTTAGTTTTGTTATGCACATGTTTTAGGGGGGAAAAAATATAAAGCAAAACCTTTCACTGAACAGTGTTCTGTAGAATTATGTGACAGTAAAACAAAGTTGTTTCTGGGAGCCCTGAGAGCTTTATAGTCCTGGACATGAAAAATTTTATTTGAGAAGATTATGAAGGTTTTGTTTTAATATTTTCCTATATCTTATCTTTACCACATGATTGAGATATTTTAATAACTGAAGGAGCATACATGGATACTTGGCGAGAGTTGAGTAAGCAGGAAAAAAGAGTCTGTGAGTTTCAGTCATTTTCATTGCTCTTTTTGAAGAGATTGTGTTGAGCTAGTAGAAGACTACAGATGTCACAGAAGACATCACAGATGTTATATTTATCTTTTGGCTTTGTGTACATTAAAGAATGTTGATTATTTTTATACAGAAATACAGCGGGTAATTTTTTTAATCTTTAGATGCCTCTTGTTTGAATGTATGCTTTGTGGGATTCTTTGTGTAGTAATGTTTTAAAAAAAGATGTTTACTGATAGTTACGAGTAGAATTAGAATATGTAATATAATATAAGGCTCATATTCCAGACCTATAATAACTTGTAGTCTATGTTACATATTTCTTTATATCACATTTTTACTTATGGGATTGAAGTTTCAAGGAAAGCTTGGTACTTTGTGATCAGTTTTCATGTATTTGCTAAAGAGTTGTCACGGGCTTTACTTTTCCTCTCATCATGCAATTTCAGAATACAGATACAGACTAAGCATTAGTGAGAGAGAGCCCTCAGTAGGAGGGAAGGCGGCACAAAGGAAAATCTCCCCTGGAATTAAAACCTCTCCTAGATTATCCACATTTAATCTAAAATTTATTATTTGGGGACAGACTCCTCTAGCAATAATGATCACCTCTCATAACCCTGTTATCTGTGGCCTTTGAGGTGTGAATTTTGAACCGTTCTGTGGATTTTCCTTTTCTTCACTCCATCTCCTCAGTCAGTCCTTCTGTACTTACTGGAAGCCTCTATGCCTAGCACTGTCTGAAGTGTTCAGGAAGGGGCTTGCAAGAGCATTTCAGTTGGAGAACATCCTAGAATCTTAAATCGAGTCCAGACCTTCTATTGTCCCCACTCAGAACATGCCCAGAAAGTAAGTGCACCTGCTTTTTTCATGCAAGTTGTTTTATTTGGAGATGGCTCCTTTGCTCTCAATTCGTAGTTCTCCCATTGATGCAGCTATTTCTTTCCCAGGTGACTTAGGGATCTTAATTTCAAAACTTCAGTGATATATAATAGACATATAGCTAATGTCGGGAGTTCACCTCTCTCTAAGCTTTAAGCACAGTTTCAGCATGACATAACCGGAGAGAATATGATTATTTTCATTTCCTTTCATATGACTACTAACTGTTTTAAGATTTTGATGGGGGAGATAATAACAAGCAGAAAGGGAACATGGGATGGTTTTCCTATTTTTGCTACCTAAAATTTCATTTTCTAACTTCTTTAAACTGTTGCACTCTTTTCTCATTGGGAAAAAAACCATAGGTTTGAAATTTTATTTGCTTTAAGCCTTGTGTTCCTAGGAACGTTAAACAACTGAGTTAGCTGGTTTGTAAAAGTTATTTTTTTTATGATGTTGCTGTTCATCAAGTCTTGTGTAGGCATGTGTAAGACACAGCTATGCAGCTTTGGATAATCACTATAGCATGAGGCAGAGTTGTCCTAAAACCTGTCACTTTTTGGTAGCATGTAACTATTTCCCTGATGGTACTTTTAATTTGCTGTTGAATGTTCTAAACAGAATTTTTTTTTTTTTTTGGCACAGTTTAAGAGTTGTCACCCAAGAATAAATAAGGTGGAATGAGAGAAAGAAATGGTGTGAAAAAGCTTGAGAGTGGGAAAGAGGCAGACAAGGAGACATGTCATCCTTGTTAACTTAGCCCACTCTGATACTGAACACATTTTTGCACTTTCGAAGTGAATATTCATGTTTTACTTAGTTTAAAATAGAGTTAATTTTTTTTTAAGAGACAGGGTCTTGCTGTGTTGCTCAGGCTGGTCTGGAACTCCTGGCCTCAAGTGATCCTCCCTTCTCAGCTTCCCAGAGGACTGGGGTTATAGGTCACCACACCTGGCCTTTTACCTAGTTTAAAATAGAAATTATTTTATGAGGTATTTCACTGCTTATTTTTGTATGTTGAAACACTTAGAAATGTGTGAACCAAGTATTACTGTGACCATGCCTTTGAGTAATTTTGACATAGCTAATCTTTATATATCAAGTATAAAATTTTAATCAGAATATATTCACAAATACAAGTCTTGGATTGAAATCTGTTGTAGTGCTCCATCTCTCACCGACTTGTTAATTAAATGTCTTAAAGTCCATTATTTATACCTTCAGGCTTTGGGTACCACTATTGGCCCAGGTATAGAAGGGTTGCAATATAGGTGTGTAGTCTTAGACCATATGCCTATATTAAATGTGTATAAACAGTTTTTGAAAGAAAAAAGTATTCTTTCATGTTTGTGATGTATGTGAATGACACTGACCTCACAACCATGTCCAGTGAATGAAACTGATTGGACACACTGTTAAAATGTTTAAAGATATATTTTCAGCCAGATCAGACTGGTTGTATTTTGTGGTCTGAAGAGTCTTATCTTGGTGAATTGCAGGAATACATGCAGCCAACAGGCATTGAACAGTAGTCAGTGGTGTGAACAAACCTCACCTCACCGCCTCCCCTAGGGCCTCTTCCAGCTTTAAGAAAACTGCAGGAAGACTTTCTTCTCAGAGAGAGGCTTGCCTGAAAATCCTGAAAGAGGATTTTGTGTGAGGGCTCATTTTAGGGAAGGAGGCAGGCAGCTGGGCAGGCCCTGAGTGTCACGTGTCAGTGCAACCTTTGGGCAGTGGAAACTGGCCCGTCTATGCAAAATGTTTCTTTCGTTTCTTATACACCACATATGGAACTAGCTGGGCCCTGCAGAAGAAAGGTTTCCTGGGAGAAGATGGGGGTGGAGAAGGAGATGAGTAGGAGGGAAAGCAGACCCGAGAAAATACCACGGTTAACAAAGTGGAGACATTTAGTATAAATGTGGCTTTCTTCCGTGGTTCAAAATAATAAATTGTAATTGCTGTTCCTAGCTATAGCAGTAAACAGATTATAGTTTTTATATGTCAAGATTTACCTGTAATCAGACTCGCTTCTTTCACTCTCTGTCCTGTGACCTTGGGCTTAGGAACGTGGATAGTAATAGTTCCAGTGATGCATAAGTTTGTGATTTTTGATTTCTGAAAAAGGTGACAACTGTTATAGTTGGAAAATGTTTGTTAAAAATTCAAAGGTTGTCATAATTGAGTTGTCAGAATTACTGAGATTCTATTTTCAGATACCACAGTTGACTCAATCCTGTAGATTGTTAAAAAGAAAAACATTATTCCCCCCTGAGTTGGAGCCTCACACTGTTGCCCAGGCTGGAGTGCAGTGGCACAATCATGGCTCTCCATGGTCTCAACCTCCTGGGCTCAAGTGATCCTTCTGCCTCAGCCTCCCAAGGAGCTGGGACTGTAGGCATGTGCCACCACACCTGGCCAGTTTTTCTTGAATTTTTGTAGAGACAGTATCTTGCTATGTTGCCTAGGCTGGTCTTGAACTCCTGGGCTCAAGTGATCCTCCCTCCTCGGCCTCCCAAAGTGCTGGGATTACAGGCATGAGCCACTGCACTCGACCAAGAAAGGCATGTTAAGATAGCATTTTATTTGTTAGGTCGTATCTCAATCTAAGAATTGGGTGACTAACAGCTATAGGTTTCTCTTTACCAGTCTAGATTTCAGTAAACACAAGGCTACCTCTGTTTCTTTGGTGCACAGCAGCATGAATCATGAAATGAACCTGTTTACCCACATTCATCAATATTGGTATTTTATAAATCTGTTTAGAGTTTTGTTTTTTTTTTTTAATTGGATCACAGCTCACTGTATCCTCGACCTCCTGAACTCAGGCGATCCTTCCACCTCAGTCTCCCAAGTAGCTGGGACTACAGGCGCCACCACCACACCTGGCTAGCTTTTTAAAAAGTTGAGGTCTTACTATGTTGCCCAGGCAGGTCTCGATCCCCTGGGCTCAAGCAGTCCTTCCTACCTTGGCCTCCCAAAGTGCTGGGATTATAGGTATGAGCCACTGTACCTGGGCCTTTTGATTTTGATTTCATCTCAAAGATTGTGATTCAGTTTAAGGAAACACAAACACAGTATTAGGAAAAGTAAATATGCAATCTTACTAAATTTAATTTCAACTTGTTAAGCTGTATGTCTTTAAAAAAACTCTTTGGGAAGATACTCCTCTCTTGTTAGAAGTTCATAAAATGTATCACTATACAGTTTCCTTCATAGCAGCAATACAACATTTCTTCAATAAAAGTTTTAAAATTAAATTACTCTCTTTGGAAAAAGAATTTCCTAAATTTTTAAGAATTTTCAAAGTTTTACATACTATTTTTTATAACATATGTATCCATTTAAAAATTATACCATGAGAAGGCTTTTTTGAAAATTGTAAAGACTAATACAGATATAATTATTATCAACATATTCCAGTGAAAAACTTTGACTTTCCGTGAACCTTCCCTTTAATAAACATACATTAAAAGGGAGTCTTTGGCCTCCGATTCAGATCTGAGCGCAGCTTCTCTGACCCAAGCTCTCCGTCTCTCACACAGGCACACACCCTCCCACATGTCATGCTTAAGAGACCTTTTGGGAAAGGTTTTATTTTTTCCCTTTTTATAGGTTCTGGAAACTTCACTTTATTTAAAGATGACAACTTTTACCTGAAATGTTAGAGAAGAGGTATAAAGTGAGGTTCTGGCTAAATCTTTCTTTAGAAGAATGTTTCTTTCTACTGCCTTTTAAAGGTACAACTAGTGTGCTCAGTTAAATTGATGACGTCCAGTACGAATCCCTAGAAAGAAAACAAAATGTGCTGTTTAAAAGAAGCATAGTAACAAACAAATCTTAATTTGGAAACATAATCAGTGTGGTTTTAAACACTGTGATGGCAGCCTGGCATAGTGCTCTTTAAACATAGGAGTAGTAAGGTAGCAAGTTCTTCTAGACCACATGTTTAAATCGACTCCAGTAATCCTCTTGAGGCTTGGTGGTTGCCATTGTTTATTAGCCTAAAGGTTATGTCATATGGAATATTGCCAGTGTTAAATCTGTTTCGTGGCGTTTTCATTGGTGATGATGAAAAAGTTGATGCTTATTAGAGAGTGGTGTGTCTTCTGGTCATTGGTAAAATAAACATCGACCTCTTTTAGAAAGAAGACTTTTTTAATCTTGCCTCGAGTAAAACAGAAGTGTTCAGTGTTTAAATTTTTGCTTGGAGTGCTCGTCTTATATATTTTATCTTTGTTTTGAGTAGTATTAAGTAATGAGTAAGTAATCTGTTTCAGTAGTAAACAATGAACAAACACGGTAAGTTAAGGTAAAATTCATTGGTCTAGAGACTGGGCTTCTAATTTCAGTTGGTTTGTGAGCAGTGTGTGACGGGTTTGGCAGTTACTTGGCTTTTAATCTCTTCCAGGCATACAGTGTGGTGACTATACTACTCTGATGTTGACTTTGGCTTAAGTAATCTTTAGGGTACCTCCTAGCTCTGAAATTGTAATTCTAGGCCACATAATGGGTATTTTAAAAGTTGCTCCCACTTCTGTTTCCTCTCTTAAAGGTTCATTTCATATTTAAGAGCTTTTGCTGAAAGATAATTTATGAAGCATCTATTTCCTGGGTCACCTACAGTTTTTGTTCTTCTAAGGATTAAGGCAGAAAATTCACACATAAGCAAGTGGGGACATTTTTCTTAAATGCTCCTTAGTGGTTAACCACTGAATATGTGAACATTTATGAATATTGTCATTCATGTACTTTTCATTCACTTAGCAAATAATTTGAACGCGTATATGTGCAGTGTGCAGTGTACATGACTCCAAGAACTCGTGATAAGTAAAATCTTTCTGTAAAAGTTCACTGTGGCATGAATAATATGGACATAACTATTTCTACTTAGTGTACAGACTGTAAACTTGGAACTGAGGGAATTTATTCTAGGCATTGGGTAGAGGGTTAAGCTAGATGATATAAAGAGTCTGAATGAATCATATCATATACCTGTAACACATTGCACATACAAAAACCGTCAGTGCACCACATATGTGATTCAGTTATGAAATTAGGGGAACTCAGCATTAGAAACTTACATTTTGGGACTGTTGGGACAGCCCATACTTGACAGCATTACTTTGATACTTGAGTCTGTTCCTGAGTCATGGCTGTGCAGGGTGTGTGGCAGAACAGAAACAGCTGGTGTTGATTGTATACCTTTTTAACTACAAAAGCGTTTTCACCCTTTAGTGATAGTGTAGCAACTTTCTAAAACCAAAAAATCTCAAAGGTGGCTAGAACAAGGCTTGTTTATTTTTTGTTGCTGTTGTTTTTAAAGCAAAAGAGATTACACAAAATGAATGTTATTGTATTCTAAGGCTATCACAAGTATCCATCTTTTAAAGATGTGTAAGAATAAGTAACAGAAAGCACATATATTGCATAGTAAAAGGGTGTCCTTTGAAAGGGTGAACTGATAAACATAAAGCAGTTTCATGCTTGAATTGACAAGTGTTTGGGGAGTAAACATTGAATTGGTGGGAGAACTGATTATTACTATCTTTGAAAGCTTTTTGTAGAGATGAGGTGTCACTTTGTTGCCCAGACTGGTCTCAAACTCCAGTCTCCTAGAGTGCTTGGATTACCGGCATGAGCGACTGTGCCTGGCCCAAGAATTATTAAGTGGGTAAACGTCCTTTCCATGTCACTCTGGGATTCTATGAATCACATTGTAATTCCTATTGACACAGCTTTAAATATTAATCTCAGTTGATGTTAAGATTCACCATAAAGGTACAACATGAAAATATGTGATATAAAAAAAATTTTGTGCATCACAGTTACAGCTTTTTAAAGCAGGGAAGATGTCCAAATAAAGCATTGGATCAGAATCTTTCAAACAGGAAACTTGAAATCTTGAAAACAGGAATAGTGACATCTAAGTAGGCAGATAATCTGAGTTTTAAAAAATTGTTCCATATTAAAAATTGTTTCCATGGTGCTGGTTAAAGAATACTTTAAAAGTTGTTTTAATTTTCAAACTGCACCTGATTTTTCAAATATTTTATGCTTTTAAATATGTGTTGCATAAGTATTTTTTGTACATACTTACATTTTAGAAAATCAACTGAATGTGCAAAGATGATAGGATTTTGGATGCATAAATTGTTTAAGCTAGATTTTCAATCACTTCATTCAAGAGCATGGTCTTTTTGTTTTCCTAATAAGGGAAAAGAAAGGCAGGCAGGCAGGCAGTAAAGTCAAACTGGCCTCGAAGTCAGGATTATTCTTGAGGTGGATGGAGTAGCTGGGTGGACTCTGACAGTGGGGGCAGACATCTCAGAGTTCTGGGTTGCGTTCACACTTTCTGCCTTCTCGCTTATCAAAAATTGTGGTGTTAATTCTAACCAAGGCAAACTGTTGTGATAAACTGGCTTTTTCATTTTTTTATTTTTTTGATGCTTCAGGCGCATGTTAACCACTTTTTAACAATTTCTCCTTTTGGTTCCCCTGTTGCTCTAAAATAGGACTTCTGTATTATTAAGACCTCAAAAAATGATCTGCCCAGGATAAACAAAGTGTCACCAAGGGGAAAGAAAACATTTTTTATCCTTACAGAAAACAAATGTTAAGATTATATATAGATGTATTCTTTACATTGGATATTGTATTAGAGTCCTCCTTACAGGAAATGAAATAGTTTTAGCATTCTTAGCATTAGAGTTCCTAGGTTGGTGTTGATAGCTGCAGTTTGAAAATGTATAACCTGAAAAATGAAGTTAATTTTGCATTATAAGAGCACACCTGATCTATGTAAAAAGTGTCCATTTGGTGTTTTTTTTAAAAAGAGAAAGCACTTTCATATTAACAAGTAGCATGTGTATGAATTTTAGATTTTCCTGTTTGTGTGTCTGTATTCGGTGAAGTAAAATTTGGAGCATTCAGATGTTCGTCAATGGCAACATTAACTGTTAAAGTGAAGCACCTTATACTCTGCTGCTTAAACTTGCTTGTAATTGCACCTTTGTTACCTGCACATTTTCATACAGAATGTTGTTGTAACATTGCTTCGTGTGGGTCTGGATGGAAGACTTGTGGGCCTACAGGATCATTTATTTATATTGTTTATATTACAATAATATATTGTAGACCAGCTGTAAGTTCATTTCCTTACAAATAAAAGCCTCTTCCATTTGGCTAGTCTGTTGAATACTTTTTTTCTCTTTAAGCTTATGAGGCCTGGGGAATCCGTTAAAAAAACAAAAAGCTTAACGAGAGGCTAGAAATACACAATCTCCTGATTTACCAGCCTGAGCAACAGCGTGAGACCGTGTCTCTCCAGAAGACTGCTGGGCACGGTGGCGTGTGCCCGTGGTCTCCCACCCGCTCCGGAGGCTAAGGCAGGAGGATCGCCTGAGCTCAGGGGGTCGTGCTGCTGCACTCCAGCCTGGATAACAGAGTGAGATCCCAACTCAAAAACGAAACAAAACCCTCCTGATTTAAAATCTGCAAAGAGAGTATAAATCTTTCCTAGTTAAGTTCAAAATATTTTTAAGTATTCCAGTCTCATGGCCAGTTAGAAAGCGGTACCTTCATGGGGAAAAGTAACACAAAGAATGAGAAGAGCGTTCAGGTGTCCTCAGCTGTCCAGCATTCCCTGTTGTTCCCTTGAACATAGGCCTGTTTGTACTAAGCTTTGGACACAAAGTTGGTTTTCTCTATGCGTTTGGTTTTCATAGAACAATGTGGGCCAGGCTCGGTGGCTCAGCCTGTCATCCCAGCACTTTGGGAGGCTGAGGCGAGTGGATTGCCTGAGCCCACGGATTCAAGTCCAGCCCAGGCAACCTGACGAGACATCGTCTCTACCATAATTTAAAAAAAATTAGCCGGGCGTGGTAGCACACGCCTGTGGTTCCAGCTGCTTGGAAGGCTGAGACAGAAAGATCACCGGAGGAGCCCAGCAGGTCGACACTGGGGTGGCTGTGAGCCTGCCACTGCACTCCAAGCTGGGCCACGGAGTGAGACGCTCTCTCACACACAGAAAAAAAAAATGTGACTTTTATTCCTGTTTTCTCTAAATATTTTTGAATAATGTAATCCCCATTGCAGTGGTTACTTCTCTCCTCGGCATTGTCTTCTGTTAACAGACCTAATCGTGGGGTGAACATAGGATTTGAGTCAGATTAAACAGCCATATTCTGGGTCTTTATATTTGCCACTAGGAGATGCTTTAAGTTCGAATAGTGAAATACCTGAGCTGTTGGCAGCCGGAACAACTATATGGATGCAATGGATGCTGACATCCCAGAGAGATTCTCCTGGTGGCTTTCCACCATGTCTTTCCAAGACCCAGATTTGCTTAGAATGGCACGGGTTGGGTTTGTATTACTTACAACTGAAAGAATTGTTAATTCTACAGCAGCACTTCCCAACTTGTCTTTCTAGGTGGCTGATGCTAACTAAAAAAATTTGTGATCATATGAATGGCTTTCTTCTTCACTATAGGACCTCAAAGCCTTAAGATGCTCATAGGCGCACGTTTTCTTTTCTTTTTGAGTCGGAGTCTCACTCTGTCACCAGACTCAAGTGCAGTGGCACGCTCACAGTTACCGTAGCCTCACCTGGCTGATTTTTTGATTTACTATAGAGACGAGGTCTCGCCATATTGCTCAGACTGGTCTCAAACCCATGAGCTCAGGTAATCCTCTTGCCTCCACCTCCCAAAGTGCTGGAATTACAGGCATGAGCCACTGCGTCCGGCTATATAGTTGTATATTTTTAAGTGAAAAATAATTAGGGTCAGGTGCAGTGGCTCACGCTTGCAATCCGCTACTTTGGGAGCCCAAAGCAAGAGGGTTGTCCGAGCCCAGGAGTTTGAGACCAGCCTGGGCAATAAGGCCAGACCTCCTCTCCACAACAATAATAATAACTTAGCCAGGCCTGGTGGCACTTGCCTGGAGTTCCAGGTACTTGGAAGGCTGAGGCGGAAGGATCTCCTGAGCCCAGCATGTTAAGACTGTATCTGTGATCATACCACTGTACACTAGCCTGGGCAACAGGGTGAGACTGCGAGTCAAAAAAGAAACAGAACTGGTAAACAATCGTCACATTTGACTCTGAAACAAACAAATTTTTTTTTTTTGAGTTGGAGTCTCACTCCGTCACCCAGACTAGGATGCAGTGACACGCTCGTGGCCTCCCAGCGTCAACCTTCTGGGCTCCGGCCATCCTTCCGCCTCCGCCTTCCAAGCAACTGGAACTACAGATGTGCACTACCATGCCCAGCTAGTTTTTTGATTTATCGTAGAGATGAGGTCTCGCCAAGTTGCCCGGCTGGCTCAGGCAATCCTCTCACCTCGGCCTCTCAAAGTGCTGGAATTACAGGTGTGAGCCACCGCACCCGGCCCAAACCATTCTTTTGAGAACAAGGAGTGGGACCAGTGAAGGGCAGTGTCGCATTGGTAGAATGAACATGAACTCAGAGCCAGACTTCTGGGTTTGAATCCTAGTGTCTCCGGTGAGTAGTTGTGTATCTTCATTTTGATATTTTAAATTCCTCATCTGTAAGAAGGGGATAATAATGGCACCCACCAGATTTGAGAGGATTGAATCAGTTGCTGCATATAAAACACTTAAGCCAGTGCCTGGCACACAGGAAGCACTTCCTAAATCTTAGCTAGTATTACTGCTTCATAGCACATGTTTTAGGAAATTTTTCCGGTAATGGGAAGTAACTCATATGTGGATCGTTAACTCAATTTAGTGGATCACAGCCAGCATAAAAAAATGATACTAAGCTGGGCTCGGAGGCTCAGCCTGTAATCCCGCGCCCTTGGGAGGCTGAGGTGAGTGAATTCCCTGAGCCCGCAGGTTTGAGACCCGCCTGGGCAGCGAGACCTCATCTCTACAATAAATCAAAAAATCAGCCAGGCGTGGTAGCGTGCGCCTGTAATTCCGGCTACTTGGAAGGCTGAGGCGGAAGGATTGCCGGAGCCCAGCAGGTCGAGGCTGCGGTGGCCGGGAGTGGCCACTGCACTCCAGTCTGGGTGACAGAGTGAGACTCCAACTCAAAAAAAAAAAAAGATACTATAAAACATCTGCGCATAATATGTAAGGAAGTATTGTTATGACATAAGCATATAAGCCTATATGGGTCATGATATAGAAAACATCTTACTGTAGATGTCAAAAAATTAAAAGTCAATTTAGAAAATGCTAGGCTTAGGGTCACGCAACATACATTAGTATTTGCAAATGGTGATCAAAACATCTACGTAGCTTAATTCCCGAAGTGATTTCAGATGATCCTGCCACGCAGGTTGCTTTACTCCGTGGTTCTCAGCAGGGCAGTGGTGCCCACCCACCAGGGGAGGTTTGGCGTTTCTGATTGCTCCTGCTGGGGATAGAGATGCTCTTGGCATAGTGGGCAGTGTGCAGGGTGGGCCCCACAAAAAACTGTCCAACCCCAAAAGTCACTTGGGCCGAGGATAAGAAACCCTGCCATACTTTTATAGCACGATACAATGCTAATGTGATTACTACTTGGCATTCAAGTATGTAACATGTTGTAACTGAAAATGAACCTGGTAGGTCACAGACAGAGACCTCGTCACTACTCTCACTTCCATAAGGTGAGCAACCAAAACTTTTCTAGCGACATTTGCGTTAATAACAGAAACTACACAGAGATACAGTTTTTAAAATTAGCTAAATTTATGTTTGTCTTTTTGAGCTGGGGTCCAGTGGTGCAGTCACAGGTCACTGCGGCCTCAGCCTTTTGGGCTCAGGTGTTCCTTCTGCCTTGGCCTCCCAAGTTGCTGGGACTACAGATGTGCGCCACCATACCTGGCTAATTTTTGTTTGTGGAGATGAGGTGTTAACCAGTACACTAATACTGTGTTGCCCAGGCTGGTTTAAAACTCCTGGGCTCAATCCGTCCTCCCACCTTGGCCTCTTAAAGTGCTGGGACTACAGGCATGAACCACTGTGCCCAGCTGAAGTAGCTAAATTTAAAATGAGCTCATCTTTCCCTTACGTTCAAGTTTATGGCAAATCATTTTAAGGACAGTTTTGATTTTCTTGCTCTGATTTGATAAAAATGTTTATTTATGCTCATGGCTTACAGTTGGCAATTAAATTTCAAATTCACATAACAGTTTGCATTCCAGTAGTTTTTTGGGTAATACAAACATCAGTATGGCCAAATGTTCACTTTACATTTCACTTTTGTGTTAATGACAAGCTAATATTTGCAATATACAGTGTCCCCGAACAGTTATAAACAACCCTTGGAATTATTTTGCTTTTAAAAGAAAACACTTTAATAAATAACATCATAGCCCCAAAAAGACACATTCTGAAAAGGTACAAAAGCTAAGGGGAAAAGCTCCAGTTCAGTTCCTGTTTTTTAATATGCCCTGAGTTCACATCGATGTAAGTTTCAGTTAGTTTCAACATGGCAATCTATTAACAAATGGTTATCGATATAGGCTTTTCCATTTTCTCAAGAGTAGGAATTGTAAGCGGAAGGAAGCAGCACTTCCAGTGGACGAACGGATCCAGAGGTAACGCGATGTCTTCTAAGCTAAGCTTGTGATCGTTAAACCAGTACACTGCAGCCACGAGAAAACTGTTGACAAAGTACAGCCACGGAATGTTCATCTCGATGAATGCTGGGATCTGTACTTGAAGTATAAGAAGGGTCCCTTGGAGTCCTACAAAGGGCAGCCAGGTACCGAGAAAGCAGACAAGGAGCTGGGACAAGAGGGCTTTTTTGGACCTCACGGTGCAACTCGAGTGGGATGACAAAGGAAAATACAAAACAGTTTCATTCATGTAAGAAGTTACCCTGATAGCCTGGATTAAGGGAATGACCTCTGACCAGGAGACTATAAAAGCAATCAATAAAGTCATCACCATGAAGACTGACAGCCAATAACTCTGAATGCTGACATAGAAAGGGCAGCGATAAGAATACACATTCTGGGCCTGCAGGCTTTGGTAGATAGCTGGATCGCCCAAAACATAAGTGAAGACTGAAATCCAGATTAACATTACTGCAAATAAATAAAATAATTTCTGACACTTAAATGAAAGCTTGGTGGTTTTAGAGACGTTCACGCAGTAATCTAAACAAGCTATCAGGAACACTGGATAATGCAGAAAGCCATAAGTAAAGGAAATAATTTGAGTCAGCAGGCAGATGTGGTATTTAGTAAACCTAATGCCTAGAAGTACAAAGTCTCTGAAATAGGATATGATGGAAATGTTTACCAAAAGCAAAAGATCAACAAATGCTAGCGAAATGCAAAAGTATTCCATGAAGTTTTGATGGGTGTTCTTTCTTCTCATTCCTAATGTGAGGATATTTAGTAATATTTTCCCAAGTACGATCAAGAACAGCAAGCAGTTAACATCTAGGGGCTGGTTTGTTTGATGGATCTGGTACTGCAAAGAACAGTTCTCTGAAGAGAGAGCAGTCATAGTTAAATTTCAAGAACTGCTGAGGTACACACGGATAAAATGCTGCTTGCTTTATTTTCCATCCCTGCAAAAAAAGGTGAAAAGAAAAGCTTGATGTCATCTTGATGCTGTCTGTTAAAACGTTACAATGCAAGCACTGCTGTTCTCAAAAATCTAATTTAGTTCCATCATTTCCCCCAATAATGAAACTTATAAATAGGAATTATATTTCTCGTGATATGGGGGGGTACCCCAGAAAACCCCGGAATTATGTTTCAGAGGGCAAGCCCCTTGCAGTACACTCAGAACTACTTCCTCTGGATCAGATGGTCAACCCAAGTTTTTACCTGGAAGTTTTGAGAATGGTGCGTCATGATTTGCAGAAGAGATGTCATGAGTTGTGGCAAACAGGTGACTGGTTCTTCCACTACGACAATGCACCTGCGCACCCCACTCTGAGTGTTCAGCAGTTTTGGGCCAAGAAAGGCATGAGCCCCCTGTGCTCCGCCCTCCCTCTTCACTCTATCTCACCCCAAGGAACTGCTTTTGGTTTCCTCGGGTGAAAAATGTCAGATGAAAAAAGGGAAATGTTTTGCCGAGGTGAAAGAGGTGAAACAAAAAGGCAGAAGCCCTCAAAGGGCATCAAAACTGACGGGTTCAAAAACTGTTTTGAGCAGTGGAAAAAGCATCTCGATAGGTGTGTTGTCTCAGAGTACTTGGAAGGTGACCGAAGTTTAAACTTGTAAGGATAAATACACAATTTTGTATACATTAAACCCGGAGTTTTGGGATCCCCCTTCATACTTGGAGAATATAGAATATGATCAAGAAGAATTAATGTGTATATTCAGGTGATATTTTGAGACCCAGACGGTCCAGACTTCTTAGAGATTTTAAAACCAAAGTAACTCCTGTGTAAGTATGGGTTTCACTAACTTTTAAGGAGATGGAGAAATACTTTATCTACTGGAGCCAAAACCCATGCCTAAAATAGCAACTTGACAGCAGTGCTCAAAACCATCACCAGTAGCTTTAACCCGGTCCCGTTCTGACTCCAGATGTCACCCCAGCTCCCTTTTTGGTCTTTCTGTCAGTGAAGCTTAGAGGCCAAGCTCTGGGGCCTTGAACGTAGTGTTTCCAAAGCTTTTTAGCCGCAGGGTTATTCACATCAAATCTTCTGAGCTCAAAGGCTTAAAATAGATGACTCCACTGAAAATAATGGGAATAAAGATAAAGGAAAGAAAGAGGATTTATCTCCTGGATATGGTCTTTCAGGGACGGCACCTGGAAAGACGAGGGAACACAGGGAAAAACGGGGATGAGTGTTGATCCTGAAAGCATGCGGAAGGGGTGAGTCGAGTCAAATGCGCGGTTGGGGCTTGTGTGGTGAACGCGTTTGGAGGCAGGAAAAAGAGACGATGAAGAAAGAGGCCAGAGAAGAAAGCCGGGACGGGTGGAAGGAAAGGAAGAAGAGTCAAGAAATTCATCCTTAAAAAAATCAAGGTTATCCGGGCTCGGTGGCTCAGCCTGTCATCCGCGCCTTTGGGAGGCTGAGGTGAGCGGATGGCCTGAGCCCGCGGGTTCGAGACCCGCCTGGGCAGCGAGGCGAGACCTCATCTCTACAATCAATCAAAAAATCAGCCGGGCGTGGTAGCGCGCGCCTGTAATTCCGGCTACTCGGAAGGCTGAGGTGGAAGGATCGCCGGAGCCCAGCGGGTCGAGGCTGCGGTGGCTGGGAGCGGCCACTGCCCTCCAGTCTGGGCGACAGAGTGAGACTCCAACTCAAAAAAAAAAAATCAAGGTTCACCTAAAGTTCTTTCTACAGTTCTGTTCAGCAGGTGTTTATAAATAGCAAAAACAAACCCCCAGGCAGACAATGAGAACAACAAACCCGCACAGAAATGTTAACAACTGAAGATGGGTTAAAAATGAGACAGGTTGGGTATCCTTACCTAAAATGCTTGGGACCAGAAGTGTTTCAGGTTTGGGGTTGGGGGATATTTGCATGATGCTGGTTAAGCATTTCTAATCCAAAAATCTGAAATCCAAAGTGATTCAGTGAGTGTTTCATTTGAACGCCGTGTCGGCACTCAAAAAGTTTTCAGATTCTGGATCTTTCGGATTAGGGATGTGCAACCTGGACACGGTACAGTACGTCCTTCTGATACACAATTATGCAGTCGTTAAAAATGTTTCTCAGAACAGGAGGAAGACTTAGGTTTCACTCTCTCTTTTCTATACTTGCTATCTCTTAAGCATTGTGAATTTGGCGCATATTTTCTTTTTTTTTTTTGAGTTGGAGTCTTGCTCTATACATAGCCTAGGCTGGAGTGCATTGCATGCTCCCAACCATCACAGCCTCGACCTGCTGGGCTCCAGTGATCCTTCCACCTCTGCCTTCCAAGTAGCTGGAACTACAGGTGCGCGCTACCACGCCTAGCTAATTTTTTGATTTAATGTAGAGATGGGGTCTTGCCAAGTTGCCCGGCTGGGCTTGAACCTGTGAGCTCAGGCAATCCTCTCACCTCGGCCTACCAAAGTGCTAGGATTATAGGCGTGAGCCATCACGCCTGGCCTATTTCCCGAATTCTAAGGGGAAAAAATGGAATACTGAGGTTAAAAAGTGAAAAAAACTGAATTTGCCTAAAAGCAAGTTGCTGGTGATCAAACAGCTTCAAGCGAGTGGGGAGGAGATTGTCCAAGAGAGTAAAGAGATCAGTGTGGGGGTTACCAGACCTGCTGACAGATTGAACCATGACTCATGCCATAAGTCTGTGCCGTTAGCTCACGTGTTAAGGGACGCAAATAATGGATCTATGCACACGTGCATATACGTAAAGGCAGGTGGGAAAAAATCCAATATTTTCATATGCTTCCTATGCTGACATTATTTTCTATACTCAAACATGCTGTAGTTTCACTTGACTCTATCCAAAAACGTTCCATCCAGATGTGATGTAGCTGCAGGCCTGACAGATACCATTGGCCTTTAAGTGGAGTTGCTTGGATAAGGAAGCCTAGGTGGAATGATGAGGCCATATGAAGTCTCTTGTGCCAAGGGAAAAACAGTTTTAGTTTTAAACAGCCAATGTTGGCTTAAAATGGTGAGGAAGGGAACTTGTGTGGGTTCAGACTTCGCCAAGATTCACTTTTAAAAATGTATGTTCGATGCCGGGCATGGTGATTGATGCCAGTAATCCCGGCACTTGGGAGGCGGAGGTGAGAGGACAGCCTGAGCAACATGGCGAGACCTCATCTCTACAGTAAATCAGCATGGCATGCGCCTGTGGTTCCAGCTACTTGGAAGGCTGAGGCAGAGGGATCACCCGAGCCCAGCCACTTGGATGGACTTAGAGCCCATCCCTCTCGCGATCGATCACAGAAACGAAGAACTGAATACCACGTGTTCTCACTCATGAGCTGGTCCTGGACTTGCATCACCATGCCACGAGAGGGCTCGGCAGGAGCGAGACGCCGTGGGGGTGGGGCGCGGGGCCATCACCTCACTAAGGGACACCTGACCCTAGACCAGGGGAAGCAAGGATCACTTGGAGGCCCAAGCTTCAGCTGCTCACAGACGACGTACGGATGTACCCAATCCTGATTTGTACCCTCCTTGTTTACAGCAGGAGAAAGAAAAAAAGATACGGCCCTTTTCCTGCATGGCTTTGAACTCCCTGTGAGTCGACTCGGATACCGCACATGCAACCTGAAAAGCCCGCGAAAGGCCTTTTCAAGGCATTGTGTCTCTTCCGTGGGCTGGCTTTGCAAAGTAGCCCGGTTTGGAAATAAGAGCAGGGCCTAAGGGAAGGAAACTATGATTTCTTTCCACTGGCCCAGCCTCTGCTTTTCTGTTTATGTCTCAGCTGGTTCTTAACAACACGCCACACTTACTCTCCACCACGGGTCTTTCTTGACTGATGATCTTCCTATTTTATTGCGGTTTGCCGCCCTCCGTGACGTTACTTTTGGTTCCTTGCATTTCCTTGTGTTCTACCAAAACGCCACGTGAGTAAGGTCTGTGTGAAAGACAGAAAACAGAAATCACCATCGTTAAGAGCTATCTCAATAACGAGTCCAGTGGAGCTGGCACCAGAGCCCTGCTTAGCAAACTGTAACTTGCTGTGGGAGTGAAGCCGGCGACTAACTGCTTGTATTCTTAGTTTCGTTCCAGCAAAAGGAAGCAAGCGGATACTTAGATCGAAAGTTCACCAGAGACTCAGAGGCAGATGCACACAAGCCAGCACTGCTTCAAGAAGTCCCGTTTTGCTTTCCACTTTTCGCCCACAGGATAAGCCGGCAGTTCTCACGGTTTTTGCTTTTGGGACCCTTTGACGCTTGTTGCATGTCAGCGTAAATAACATTTTCTTAAATGAAAAATTACTGTATTTTACCAAACAGAAAAACTTAGCAGAGTAGCACCATGCCCTACATTCCACACACTACTCTAGTGTCTGGCTTGATGGTAGACAGTCGAATTCTCATCTACATTGAATCAGTTGTGACGTCAGCCATCAACCTGCTTCCGGAAAGTCCTCTGTAAATTCATGAGCGGTGGAGAGTAAAAACACGCATAACTTATTTCCAGAAGAACATGTGTTGATCCGATCTGTGTGCTGCTCTCCACCTGCGTCTCTTTGGTCATCGGCACATGGCATATGGTTCATACAAATGGGTGGCTGATGGCTTAACACTCATGTTTAAGCGTTTGGATTACATCATGTGACACACACAGAAATACATCTGACATGTTACGAAACATAATCAAACTCACTGTGGACTCGTTTACTCCTTTGCTTCAAAAGTATTTACGGAGACTGCACATACATTCCGGGTGTCCAGGTTCAAACTACGACTCAACCACATACACAGTGTGGATGTTTCAGTTCCTTAAAACGTGAGAATCTGTATCTTTTGGAATAAAGTTTACTTCGCACGTGGTTCCAGGT
Organism: Carlito syrichta; assembly: GCF_000164805.1. Taxonomy (NCBI): domain Eukaryota; kingdom Metazoa; phylum Chordata; class Mammalia; order Primates; family Tarsiidae; genus Carlito; species Carlito syrichta. The sequence goes on along the minus strand of NW_007079792.1, from coordinate 43,277 downwards.
GTGGCCACTTTACGTGGGCCCACCTGCCCCGCCTTCCGTGCCCCAGCCACTGGGAGGAAAGGCTGAGCTGTGGACGCCCCGAGGAAGTCTGCGGCCTGGCAGAGGCACTTGCTGTCAGGCCCCGGGCCGGGAGGTCAGGCCCACCACAGTGGTGGCCACCCTTCCCTCACCTCCTCTCCACTCCCCAGGCTCCTCGAGGTGGCCTCAAGCGGTTTCTAAACCAGGCCTGGGACATGGAGGTGGGTGAGGCGAAACCCACCCCGAGGTCTGTCCACCCACACTCCAGCGCCCGGGAGTGGACGGCGGCAAGCGCTTCCGATGTCCCGGGCCTTTTGCGGAGTGTTGAAAACGCTCACACCTTTTGCCCCAGTGTCTGCACTCCAGCCGTTGATCATGAGACACTCAGAGGGGAAGTGAATAATGGCTGCGTTCAGCATACTTACAGAAGTCCACAGAGCACCCTCCCCGCCCTCCAAGGATCCAAAGGGCCCGAGGTCTCACGGCAGGGAAGCGGTCAAGTGAATTATGATGCAGTCGTGAGATGAACTATTTACCTGCAGCCATGAAAGACACGCTTTTGAGAAAGACTAAGTGGCAAAACGCTGACAGTGTCATGCTAAGGGACACAGCAAGGTGAAGCTGTGTGCCAGGGCTTCTCAGGGGGCACGTGGCAGAATCCCCCAGCCTCCCAGAGGTCTGCTGAGCTCAGAATCAGGGCTGCTTGTCTCCACGGAGCCTTGTGGGGAGAGGGGGGGACACTGCCATCCCTCGAGCTGGTAAATAGGAGAAAGCTGTGTGTACACACAGATCAGAGGTAGCCAGTGCTGGGCCACCTGCGACTGGTAAGATGGTGGCCTTTCAGAGCAATACTTCCCAAACTGGAACATGGATCTTGTTAAAGGACAGATTCTGATTCAACGTGTCAGAGGTGGCCAAGATTCTGCTTTTTTTTCCTTTTTGTTTTTAGTTGGAGTCTCATTCTGTCGTCCAGGCCAGAAGGGAGGGGCATGCTCCCGGCCACCGCAGCCTCGACCTGCTGGGCTCCGGCGATCCTTCCACCTCAGCCTTCCAAGTAGCTGGAACTACAGGCACGCGCCACCATGCCCGGCTAATTTTTTGACTTATTGTAAAGATGCGGTCTCGACAAGTTGCCCAAGCTGATCTCGAACCCGTGGGCTCTACCTCAGTCTCCCAAAGTACTGGAATTATAGGTGTGAACCACTGCACCCAGCCTTTTTTTTTTTTTTTTTTTTTTTGAGTCGAGGTCTCACTCTGTTGCCCAGGCTGGAATGCAGTGATGTGATCACAGCTCCCACAGCCTTGAACGCTTGGCCTCAAGCAATCCCATCTTGACCTCCCCAAGTGCTAGGACTATAGGTATGAGCCACCACACCCTGCCAGGTTTGCATTTCTTTCTTTTTTTTTTTTTTTTGAGTCGGATTCTCACTCTGTTGCCCAGGCTGGAGTGCAGTGGCACGCTCACGGCCACCGCAGCCTCGACCTGCCGGGTTCAGGTGATCCTTCTGCCTCAGCCTTCCAAGTAGCCAGAACTACAGGAACATGCCACCAAGCCAGACTAATTTTTTGATTTATTGCAGAGATGAGGCCTCTCCAAGTTGCCCGGGCTGGTCTCGGATCCCCGGGCTGAGGATCCTCTCGCCTCGGTCTCCCAAAGTGCTGGGATGACAGCTTGAGCCACAGCGCCTGGCCTTACTTTGTCTTCTGAAGCTACAACGGAAACCTCATGGTGGATGTGCTTGATGGCTCTGCCAGCAAGGGCAGGCCGGGCAGGCTTCCCTGTGCTGTGTCAGACCCAGGCCCTCGCGACATGCCCATGAGGGCTCGTCCCCTGTTGACAGCAGGGGTCCTGGACGCCAGAAGACCCGGCCTGAAACTCTCCAGCTGGGGCACCTGGGGCGGGCCTGACACCAGTCCGATCTTTCACAACAGGGTGGCACTGGCACCCCCATGCGTGCCGGGCTTCCACCTGCCTTCCACAGTGGGCACAGATGCTGTTCCCAGACAACAGGGCCAGGCGGGCCAGCACTTGTGGCTCCAAGGCTGCTGCGGCCCCAGACGCCGCGCCCACCTCCACAAGGGCCTCGGTGCCACCGGACGGCAGGGTGGCTCCCCGGCAGGGCAGGGCTGGGGAGTGGCTCCCTGGGGTCCTCCTAACGCTGCCGGGAAACCCCCGACCCCAGTGCAGGCAAGGAGGGCCGGACGCACAGCAACAGCTGTTGCTGACCCGTGACTCCTGTCTCACGGCCGGGGCAGCCGTGGCGTGCACACGGCCCACCAGGGAGGTGTCATTGCTGCTTCAGTTTCACACGCATGAAGCTGAGGCACAAAGAGGTTTTTGAAACTAGGCTCAGGTCGCCCAGTCGAGCGGTGGAAGAACCAGAAATCCAACCCGGGATCGGCTGAGTCCACACCTACGAGGGCCACCTCGCCCTTGTTTGCTCTGGTTAATGATCCATCGACCCATTTTTCCCTTGACAAGGGTGTTAATCATCACCCAGGGGAGGTGCCCACGCAGGAATCCCAGGGTTCCTGGGAGGGTCGGCTTAGCCGCCGTGGGGCACGGACAGCACGGTCGCCTCTGACTGGCTTTTTGTGGCCACATAGGGGCTCCGCTTGCGGCAGTGTTTGCGCCTGGCTTCCTGTCACCCTGGGGCACCCACACCTAGGCCAAGGCCTCACAGTCCTGCCTGCCGGAACTCCTGGGGCCAGAATCCTGGCCACTCCCAACTGCAACGCTGGCTCAGCTTTTCCTTTATAACCCAACGCCGGCCTGACAGAGGCCTGTGGGTTGGATGTGGCCCAGGGTGTCCCCAGGGCAGCAAGTATGGCAAAAAGAAGTCCCCAACTCCCGGAAGCGTGGACCTGCCCGAGGGCGGGGTCTGACAGGGCTGAGTTTCAATCCTGGCTCTACTGCCACGAGCTGCAAGACCTCCAGCCCACGGTCAACCTCTAGCCAAATTCCCAACTGCAAAATGGGCTGATAACACCCAGAGATCTGTGAGAACTAACAATGTGTGTGGGAACGACCACACGCTCTTTTTTCTTTTTCTTGTCTTCCTTCCTTTCTTCCTTCTTTTTTTTTCAGAGACAAGGTCTCACTCTGTCACCCAGGCTGAAGTTATTGGCATGGTCATGGCTCACTGCAGCCTCCAACTTCTGAGCTCAAGTTCACTTTTGTGCTTTTGGTAGAGATGAGGTCCCGCTATGTTGCTCAGGTTGGTCTCAAATTCTTGGGCTCAAGCAATCCTCCCACTTCAGCCTCCCAAAGTGCTGGGATCATGGCATGCACCGCCGCACGTGGCCCATGAACTCCTGTTTTTATTTTTTTGAGTCAGAGTCTTACTCTGTGCCCCAGGCTGGAGTGCAGCGGCCGCTCCCGGCCACCGCAGCCTCGACCCGCCGGGCGCCGGGCTCCGGCGATCCTTCCGCCTCCGCCTTCCGAGTCGCTGGAACGACAGACGCACGCCAGCACGCCCGGCTAGTTTTTCGATTTATTGCAGAGATGAGGTCTCGCCAAGTGGCCCGGGCGGGTCTCGAACCCGCGGGCTCGGGCGATCCTCTCGCCTTGGCCTCCCAAAGGGCTGGGATAACCGGCTGGAGCCACCTCACCCGGCCCATAATAAATGCTACACGTCCTTCCCTCTTCCCCTAAAGAGACGGCTTCAAGCATGTCTCGGCGTCTTCAGAGTCCAGTGTTCTCACACGTGAGGCATCACCTCCCCCGGGGGAGCGGCCGAGAGGGAAGCCCGCCACCCGGACGCAGAACACCGGCCCGCCGGGCTGCCCGCCCCCTTTACCGTCATTCCAGGCCCGACCACGGAGCCGTCTGCTCTCCTGCCGTGCCCGTGCCCGAGCCCTCCGCAACAGGAAGTGGGGGCGACGGTGTCACATTCGAGGCCATTCCCCACGCGGCTCTTCGGACGCGGCTCTCCAGAGGCCGCTTTCTCTTCCGCCCACCGAGCAGAGCCAGCATCAGGTCACGGCCTGGCCACCTCGGGGCCCGGCCAGCCTCTGCTCTCTTCCCGTGGCCTCGTGCCGGGGAGCCGGAGAGGAAACTGGGGCTACAGAGTGAAGGGTGCAGGAAACAGCCGGGGGGCGCCTCCCGAAAGGGCGCCGAACGCGGGGAAGCCACACAAGACGATGACGGCCCTCGGTTCCGGCTGCTTGACGCACGATTCCCCTGGCGCGCCAAGTTCAACCAATCGTCTCCCATGACGTAGCTCGCGTTGTTGCCCGTCCAATAGGACTATACCACGGCGTCGGCCCCACCCTCCTCCCATGCCGCTCCTCCAATAGGAACATAGCACGGCCCCTTCCGGCCCCTGTCAGGCTGGTAAATACAGCCCACGCGGGGCCACTCTCCTTTTCTGCCTCCAGCACGGGCCCTCTCCGTCGCAGCCCCTTTAATCAATCTCTTGGTCCCGGCCGGGTGCGGGGTCGTTGCCGGCGCCGAAATCCTCTCACAGACGATGAAGTCCCTGAACAGCTGCCTGCTGCCTCTGTCCACACGAAGAAAACAGGCGCCGGCCGACGAGCGCACTTCCGGAAGCCCCACCATGGCGTCGCGGTGCCCCTGTCCGGCTTCGGGGGCTTTCGCTGGTTCTCTTGCTGTTTTCGCATCGAGCGGTGCGACCAGGACACGCTCTGGCCGTCCTCGGCCGACTCCCGCCTCACACCGCGGCCTGCGCGGCGAGGCCTGGGCCGGGGGACACAGCGGACACTTGAGTCTTGCCTGCCGCGATCTCCCCCGTTTGGCTCGGGCTCGCTTTAGCTCAGAGAGGCCCTGAATTCAGTCGCACGGAAGCTCCTGAAAGCGCGGAGCCATCTTTCGGGAGTACGCCCCTCCTCTTCCCCCCCGTCATTGCCAGAGCCCCCTCTGGGATCGTCACTTTTCCAAATTGCTACTCGAGCACGACCGGAGGAGTCGGGACTGTACGACAGGTCTGGAGACAAACAGGAGCCAGCTCGGCGAGGGCACAGACAGTGCTCCCGCCCCGCCCCAGCGAGGCTCCTGAAAAGGACCGGAGTGGCGCCCACACCGCGCAGGGCTCCCAAGAGCCAGTTCCTTGCTAAGCGTCGACGTGTTTTGGCCCCTGAAGCCACCGGGCAAAGAGATGTTCAAGGCGGCACAACACGGACGGGACCTCTTGCGAGTGACAAGTAGGGCTCCACTCGTCTTTCTTTACTTTTATCACGTAAACCCCTTTTTTTTTTTTGAGTCGGAGTCTCCCTCTGTCGCCCAGACTGGAGTGCCGTGGCCGCTCCCGGCCACCGCAGCCTCGACCCGCTGGGCTTCGGCGATCCTTCCGCCTCAGCCTTCCCAGTAGCTGGAACTACCGGCGCGCGCCATCACGCCCGGCTGATTTTTGATTTCTTGTAGAGATGAGGTCTTGCCAAGTTGCCCAGGCGCGTCTCGAACCCGCGGGCTCAGGCAATCCACTCACTCAGCCTCCCAAAGGCGGGGGATTGCAGGCTGAGCCCCCGAGCCCAGCTTCACGTAAACCTCTTATGGATGTACACAACGCTTCCAGGAGTGTACACAAATCCTGAGTGTACACGGGTGTGCTCACTATGCTGAATGCTTTTTTTTTTCTTTTTGAACCAGGGTCTTCTTATCTGTCACTCAGGCTGGACTGCAGTGGCACGATCACAGCTCACTGCGGCCTCAAACCCCTGGATTTGAGTGATCCTCCCACCTCAGCCTCTCGAGGAGCTGGGACTACAGGTGTGTGCAACCACACCCAGCTATTTTTCTATTTTTCCATCGAGACGAGGTCTTGCTATGTTGCCCAGGCAGTTCTCAAACTCCTGGGCTCAAGTGAGCTCCCCGCCTTGGCCTCCTAAAGTACCGGGATTCCGGCATGAGCCACCGCGCCCGGCCTGAACTGTTTTTTGATGAGCGTAACTTGGAAGGGATTTGGGCAATCTGGAAAAACTGCTAACGCGTTTGATGCAACCCGCCCGATGGGAGGCGACCCACCCCCTCGCTGGCTAATGCTTTGTCTGGGAAGAGCTGACCCAGCATCCACCTGCATCAACTTGATCCGCTCAGCTGTCACGCTCAGCAGACACCCCGTGCCTCCTGCCCGAGCGAAAGTAAGCGGCGGCCCAGGAGGGAGAACAAGGAGACTTTTTGTGACTGGAGTCTGGAGAGGCAGCCTCGACGCCCCTTGACGAAGAATGAGCCTCAGAAGGCCTTGTGTCTAGCTCACCTGCAGCACCAAAGCCACCTTTGGCCGCGGGCCCCGCGGGCAGGATGGTGTCCCGTGCTCAGGAAAATGCCAAGCACACACAATCAGAAACCGTCGTGTCGGGACTCCCACAGTCGGTTGGCTTCTAATTCACAGCCAGTCTCCTGTCTTGTTCCCCAGACTGGATGATTCTGAAGCAAATCCCCAGCCTGTATTTCAGTTTCAGTCCGCATCTCTAAAAGGGTTTTAAAACCACAAGTACGGCCGTGCATGATGGCTCAAGCCTGCCATCCCAGCACTTTGGAAGGTCGAGGCGAGAGGATTGCCTGAGCTCAGAGGTTCGAGACCAGCCCGGGCAACTTGGCGAAACCTCGCCTCTACAATAAATCAAAAAATGAGCCAGGTGTGGCAGCACACGCCTGTAGTTCCGGCCCCTTGGAAGGCTGAGGCAGAAGGATCGCCTGAGGCCAGCAGGTCAGCTCTGGGGAGGCCATGAGTGTGCCACTGCACTCCAGCCTGGGTGACAGAGCGAGACTCTGACTCCAAAACAAAACAAAACAAAACACCCACAAAGAGACCATTACCAAAAGTGACTAAACAGAACTAACCTCCTTAACACGGTCGAACGATCAGTACAAATTCCCTTCACCATCTTAATGCTGAAACACGCTTTCATCAAATCGGGATCCAACCAAAGGTGACATGCTGTGTCACCCCTCTGCTGTCTCTTTGAGCCGGAGTCTTGCTCTGTCACCCAGGCTGGAGTGCACTGGCATGATCATGGCTCAGTGCAGCCTTGACTTCCTAGGCTCAGGAGTTCCTTCCATCTCAGCCTCCCAAGTAGCTGGGACTACAGACACGCTCCACCACGCCCAGCTAATCTGTGAGTGTGTGTGTGAATGTGTGTGTATGTGTACACAGGTGAGGTCTTGCTATGATGGCCAGGCTGGTGTCCAACTCCTGTCCAACAATCCTCCCGCCTTGGCCTCCCAAAGTGCTGGCCTCTTAAGTCATTTTCAGACGCACACAGGTCCTCCTCCCTGTGGCTCTTGAGCTGCCAGGCTGGTCCCCACTGGCAATTCCCAGTGACGCTAATAACTGTTCCAGGAATACCACAAAGAAGGGCCAGTTCCAGGGCTTGTCAAATAGACTCATGTGTGTTTACGTTGATATTTAAGCATACAAAGCACACACGAAACCAATTCACTGGAAGCAACCACAGGCCTGCGGACCAAGCAGTCGTTTCTGTCTTTGGCAGTTCTCAGTGGAGCTGGCTGCGGATGTGAGCCACACGCACCTTACACGTGTACAGGACGGAGGCCCCAAACACGGGGGCCACTTGCCAACTCCCCAGGCCAACGGGGGCAGGTAAGAAGACGAGCTTCGGCCCCAGGTTGTCCCTAATCCCTGGGCTGCCGCAGACCGGTGTCAGACCAGCAGCTGCACGGGATTCTCCGGGGAGGGCGAGCCCGGTTGTGAGCCGGGCACTGAGGGTCCAGGTTGTGGCTCCTTATGAGAATCGAAGGCCTGGCGATGCCCCTCCCCCGTCCTGGAAACATTGCCTTCCACGAAGCTGGTGCCTGAGGCCAGAAGGGTC
>NW_007079792.1:33145-33955 GCF_000164805.1 Carlito syrichta | reverse complement strand
CGGGCACCGCAGCCTCGACCGGCTGGGCTCCGGCGACCCTTCCGCCTCAGCCTCCCAAGGAGCCGGAGCGACAGGTGCGCGCCGCTACCCCGGGCTACGTTTTGACTTACTGCAGAGATGAGGTCTCGCCATGTTGCCCAGGCTGGCCTCGGACCCCCGGGCTCGGGCCAGCCACTCGCTGTGGCCTCCCCAGTGCTGGGACGACAGGTGTGCACCCCACAGCCGGCTGGAACCCCGATTTTTAAGTGGAATCCGCAAATGCACACTTTGTGTTGACGGAGCTCCTTTTTTGTAGTCACTCAACCACAATTCGTTGTTGCCAGTCGTTCGAACATTTAAACGACGGCACACTGTCCTCCTCCTCCTCTTTGTGGGCGTCCCCTGGGCTGCTGTCCACTCCCCGCATCCAGCTGCCTTTCCAGGGCCCGAGGGCACAATGAGAACCCACGGAAGTAAGCGTGGGCTGCGGGGGAAACCCAGGAGCTCCGCCCAGCCTGGGGAGGCCGAGGGGACTCCCCGAGGAGTGGAGGCCAGTGGAGTCGGCGGGAACTGCAGGGCCGCCAGGATGTGGCCGAGATGCCGCCGTGGGCCTGGTGAGCAGCAGAAAGCCAGGCCGAGCGTCGGAGGTGGTGGAGGAAGGACAGCGGTCAGGTGAGGGGCGGGTGGGGGCTGAGAGCCGGGTCAGAGCAGGGCGTGGGCGGCCAGGTCACGCTCCCGACAGAAGCGGCCGGTGCCGTCTGCAGAGGTGTGATGCCCAGCGGGGAGACACGCTGCTTCAGAGAGCTCCACGCCAGCCCCGCGCTTGTCGGC
>NW_007079792.1:23426-32981 GCF_000164805.1 Carlito syrichta | reverse complement strand
GGGCTCCGGCGATCCTTCCGCCTCAGCCTTCCGAGTAGCCGGAATTACAGGCATGCGCTACCACGCCCGGCTGATTTTTTGATTTATTGTAGAGAGGAGGTCTCGCTGCCCAGGCGGGTCTCGAACCCGCGGGCTCAGGCAATCCACTCACCTCAGCCTCCCAAGACGCGGGATGACAGGCTGAGCCACCGAGCCCGGCTACTTTTTGTGATTTATCGTAGAGGTGAGGTCTCGCCAAGTTGCCCGGGCTGGTCCCGAACCCGTGGGCTCAGGCAATCCTCTCGCCTCTGCCTCCCAAAGTGCTGGGATGACAGGCTGAGCCACCACACCCAGCCTATTTTAGTCTTTTTGTTGTTTTTTTTTTTGAGTTGGAGTCTCGACCTGCTGGGCTCCGGCGATCCTTCCGCCTCAGCCTTCCAAGTACCCGGAATTACAGGTGCGCTCTACCACGCCCGGCTGATTATTTTTGATTTATTGTAGAGATGAGGTCTCGCTGCCCAGGCGGGTCTCGTACCCGCGGGCTCAGGCCATCCACTCACCTCAGCCTCCCAAGACGCAGGATGACAGGCTGAGCCACCGAGCCCGGCTTATTTTAGACACACACATACCATCGTGTCGCAACCATCTGCTGTGTCGTGTGAGGTCCACGCTACGCAGGTGTGCAACCTAGGAGCAACAGGCCGCGCTGTACAGCCCAGGTGTGTAGTCGGTGAGACCACCCGGGTGTGTGTGAGTCACTGTGATGCTCACACAGTGACAGATTTGCTAGGAACGCCTTTCTCAGAATGTGTCCCGTTCCAGGAGGCAGGACGGCTAGCAAACCGAAGCTCAGCCCGGAGCTGCCGGGAACAAAGACCACCCTTCCCTGCCTCCCTTGCGGCAAAGCTCCCTGGTGGTGCTGGCCGGGGCGCCTAGAATTCCGTGACTCGGTGGCCCGCCCTTCTGGGTGCTCCTCTCTGGCACCCCTGGCCTGTCTGCTCTTCGGGAACAGACGCTGCTCACGGCCTGCTCCATGTCCACTCGCTTCCTCCCAGCGTCTAAGAGCGCCCACGTTGTGTTGGGGCCGGTGCGGTGCTGAGCCCGAGTGCTCACCTTCCCAGCGGCTGTGCGAGGGCCGTCGCGTGACACAATTCTGGCCGTGGGGACGGAGGAGGAAGTCGGTGCGGGTCCTGGGGGGCTCTGCTCTCCTGGGCCTCCGGCGTCCTTCCTGCCGTGGGGTGGGAGGCGAAGCCGTCGTCCTCGCCCGCAGGGCGGCACCCGCGGGAGGAGGGCCTGCGCCCACCCTGGACGGCCTGGCTCTGGACTTGTGGCTGCATCCGCAAGATAACCCCCGGCCGGTTCCAGCCCTCTGGGTCCGGACGTGCAGTTGGAGGCAGCCCTGCACTCTCCCTCCCAGAGGAGAGCCCTCTGGCCCGCCTGACGCGAGACAGGACGTGGTAGCAGAACGAGGTGGGCTTTGGCGCCAGACAGCCGGCTTTGAGTTTCGCTCTCCCGCTTGTCCTCAGCGGGCGACGTCGGGCAAGTTTGTGAAATGAGATTGCGCGCTGGGAAATTTGAAGTTGTCTTGAAAAGAGGACGCAGCGCCAGCCTATGGGGCTGATTCGGAAGTGATCATCGAGATGACGCGTGTCCACCAGCCTCCAGCCTCCACCCCGGGATCCCTGGCCAAGACGCAGATTCGGATCCACGCGTTCGTTCCCAGCAGTCACCCGTTCAGACCTTTCTGCCTTTTCAGATCAGAAATGCTTTGTAACAGCAAACTCAATCTAAAAGTCCCGCTAAAAGCCATCTGCCTAGCATCTTGTTCTTTCATTCCCGAGACTATCTCTGCTCTATCCCATGTTTTTAGAGCATAGAAGAGCAGAAGGATACACTTGGTTGGGAGCAGCCAGAAATTATTACGGTCCACGAGTTTAACAGGTACAGGTGCATATTTTGTTGGACTGTAACTCTTTTTTTTTGGAGTCAGACTCTCACTCTGTCGCCCAGGCTGGAGTGCAGGGGCATGCTCACGGCCACCCAGCCTAGACCTGCTGCTGGGCTCAGGCAATCCTTCCGCCTCCACCTTCCAGGTAGCTGGAACTACAGGTGCGTGCTACCACGCCCGGCTAAATTTTTTTATTTACTGTAGAGACGAGGTCTCGCCAAGTTGCCCAGGCTGGTCTCGAACCCCTGGGTTCAGGCAGTCCTCTCACCTCAGCCTCCCAAAATGCTGGGATTACAAGAGTGAGCCACCACACCTGGCCTGGTTACCTTTTTTGTAGTGAGAACACTAAAGGTCTATTGTTTCAGCAGATTTTGAGCATACATAACATTATCATCATCGTCGTCATCATCATTATTATTATTATTATTATTTTGAGTCAGGGTCTCACTCTGCTGCCCAGGCTGGAATGCAGTGGCATGCTCACGGCCACTGCAGCCTCAACTTGCTAGGCTCAGGCGATCCTTCTACCTCACTCTTCCAAGTAATTGGAACTACAGGCACATGCCACCACACCCAGCTAGTTTTTTAATTTGTATTGTAATGATGAGGTCTCGCCAAGTTGCCCAGGCTGATCTTGAACCCATGGACTCATGCAATTCTCTCACCTCTGCCTCCCAAAGTGCTAGGATTACAGTGTGCGTCATGGTACCCGGCTTGTAACTCTTTTTTAAATAAGAAACTCTAATCTCAGTATTTCTAAGTTTGTATTTTTAATTGCCAAAGATGTTTTAATGGTCCAGAAACACATTTTCACTGAAATTGAATAGCTTTAAAAATTAATATTGCAGCCGGGCTCGGTAGCTCAGCCTGTAATCCCGCACTTTGGGAGGCCCAGGTGAGTGGATTGCCTGAGCCCGCGGGTTCAAGACCCGCCTGGGCAACTTGGTGAGACCTTGTCTCTACAATAAATCAAAAATCAGCCGGGCATGGTAGCGCATGCCTGTAATTCCGGCTACTCGGAAGGCTGAGGCGGAAGGATCACCAGAGCCCAGCAGGTTGAGGCTCCCGGCCACTGCACTCCAGTCTGGGCCACAGAGTGAGACTCCAGCTCAAAAAAAAAAAGGTAATGTGCTTAATCTGTCTCCTCTTGTTGGACATCTGGGCTGTCTCTCCGTTCTCTCAGTTACAAACGTGGCAGCCTTTGAACCACTGTGTGCCTGCACTGTGTGCCTCTCGGGCCATCTGCCCCTTCTCCACGCCACTGCCCGTGTCCTAGACACCCCACCTCTGGCCTGGGTTGTTGGCGGAGCCTTCTGAGTGGCTCCCGTGTCTGTCCTTGCCCTCCTTCTCCTGTTCCAACGCAGCTGCTGGGACAGTGATGTCAAGGTGTGGGCTGATGACATTCCTCTGCTTAAATCCATTCCACGGCTTCCCCCTCACTCAGAGCAACAACCTAAGCCTCACAACATCGGCAAAGCTGCACTCTGTCCTGGCGTCGTCACCTCTCAGAACCGTCTCGCTCTGCACTGCACTTTGCACTGGCTTCCTTGTGGGTTGTTTGAGTGTGCTGGGTAGGCGTCTGCCCCAGGGCCTTTGCACGTCCTCTGTCCTCATTTTTTGGAACTCTCTTCTTCCAAGCACCACATGACATAACCCCTCACTTCCTTCGGGTCTCAGTTATGTCTTTCCTGACCACTGAGCTCGGATGACAAGATGTCTGACATTTCCTCAGCCTCTTCCTTTGCGTTCTCCTCCCAGGGAGACCCTTCTCACCTCAGGACACACTGTGTCTTATGGGTCTGCCTTCCTTATTCTCTCTCCTCTGCATCCCACCCCCAAATGTGAGCCCCGAGAGGGAGGGCACTTTTGGTTGTTTTGTTTATTGCAGTGCCGAGCACAGTGTTTAACAAATACTTGTTGACAGAAGAAAGTGTGTTTAAATGCATATGATAAGTGCCTAGAAGTAGAATCTCCGGGTCACAGGGATTCATATTTAAAGTCTTAATCTGGCCGCACATGGTGGCTTACGCCTGTAATTCCAGCATTTTGGGAGATCAAGGTGGCAGGATTGCTTGGGTCCAGGAGTTTTAGGCCAGTTTGGGTAACATAGGGAGAACTCATTTCTACAACAAAATAAAAAAATTAGCTGGGTGTGGTGGTGGTGTGCGCCTGTAATCTCGGCTGCTTGGGAGGCTGAGGTAGGAAGATTGCCGGAGTCCAGGAGGTCGAGGCTGCGGTGAGCCATGAGCAGTGTGCCACTGCACTCCAGCCTGGGTGACAGAGTGAGACCCCGACTCAAAAAATCAATCTTAATCAATACCACCAAATTGTCCTTTTAAAATATTGGGACAACATTTCTACTAACTGTGTAAGAACCCCCATACTCTTTTTTTTTTTGAGTCAGAGTCTCACTCCATTGCCCAGGCTAGAGTGCAGTGGCATGCTCACAACCACTGCAGCCTTAACCTGCTGGGATCAGGTGGTCCTTCCATCTCAGCCTTCCAAGAAGCTGGAACTACAGGCGTGTACCACCATACCCGGCTAATTTTTTGATTTATGGTAGAGACGAGGTCTTGCCAAGTTGCCCAGGTGGTTCTCGAACCCCTGGTCTCAGGCCATCGTCTCACCTTGGCCTCCCAAAGTGCCGGAATGACAGGCTTGAGCCACCGCGCCCAGACGTGTCTTCCTTAAATGTTATCTGAACACTTCATCTTTTTAAAAAATTTTCTTGAATATTTTATTGGAATTATTTTGATTAAACCATATATACTTACATAAAACAAAATATAACAAGTTCTCTGTACTTGATGTGTCCCCAAATTTCTGGACAATTTTCCCCCTCAGTAAATTGACAGCTGCTCACACAGGTTAATATAGGGAAGGTGTAAGTTCCTAGGATTTGCCCAACACCAAATATAGGGCATCCTTTTTGTCAGGAAATTCCTGAAATGTTATAAAAGGAATCTTGAACATTTCATCTTAATGACAAACAACAGAATCCACTCTGGCTAATCTAAGCAGGAAAACAATTTTTTAAAAAAGAAAGTGCACTGAATCTCTGGGCAGAGCAGACAGCCAGGCTTGTCTCCACCCACACCTTGGTGGCTGCCCCTGGGCTGGCAACTCCCGGCCGGAAGGCCCATCATGCCCTCTGTGTCCATCGAGGGCGTCCACCGGCAACTCAGCCTGCTCGGCAGTTGGGACTCGCGCTGGTGTTTCCCTTCGTGTGACACGTAAATGGAGTCAGGTCTTTGTCCCGGAGGCAGAGTCTCTCCTGGTCTTGAGTTCTTTTTCTTGAACTGAGTCTTGATTGTCCAGATGTTGCCAGTAGCTTTTCCTTGAAGGGTGGCAGGGGCTGTATTTCCTGAGTCCCGTCCCTCCTCCTATCTGCCTATGCTATATGTTATTCTGGCATGATCTGTTATCCTTCTCGGTTAGGAATAATCGCTGTCTTGTCATCTGTATTTTCTCAGCTTTATCTTTCAAGTCACGGAGTCTTTCTTCAGACACATCTACACTTCTTTTTTCTGAGTCGGAGTCTCAGTCCGGCACCCCGGCTGAAGTGCGGTGGCACGGTCCCGGTCACTGCAGCCTCAACCTGCTGGGCTCTGGCGAGCCTCCCGCCTCAGCCTTCCAAGTAGCCAGAACTACAGGCGTGCATGACCACGCCCAGCTAATTTTTGAAGTATTGTAGAGACAAGGTCTCGCCAAGTTGCCCAGACTGGTCTCGAACCCGCAGGCTCAGGCCATCCACTCACTTCGGCCTCCCAAAGTGCTGGAATGACAGGCTGAGCCACGGAGCCAGCCACATCTACACTTCTTACTACTTCTATTGTGATTTGCATTTCCAAGATGCTTTTTCTTTCTTTCTTTCTTTCTTTTTTATTGACTTGGAATCTCACTCTGTCACCCAGGCTGGAATGCAGTGGCACAATCCCAGATACTGAAGCCCCGACTTGCTGGGCTCGGGCAATCTTTCTGCTGGAACTACAGGCAGGCATGCACCACCACACCTGGCTAATTTTTTGATTTTTTTGGAGAGATGAGGTTTCCCCAAGTTGCCCAGACTGGTCTCAAACCCCTGGGTTTAGGCAGTCATCTCGCCTCTGCCTCTCAAAGTGCTGGGATTACAGGCGTGAGCCACCACGCCAGGCTCCAAAATGCTTTTAATGGTCGATGTCATTGATTTCCTGGCTAAGGCTAGCTACTTCCTCTGGGATCTCTCATCACTCCTTCTGAAGCTCTTTTGCAAAGAATCCATAGGTTCTGAGGCAAGGTAGCTAGCACAAGTTAGACATAGATACATTTCCTGTAGGCAGGTTTTAGGAAGCATTCCAACATTTTAAAAATTACATGTTACTGCAGGCCCAGCTGCAACCTACCCCACCCCTGGCAAATCAAAAGAAAACTCCATCAGATGTAAAACTGGGACAGCCCAACCTTTCTTTCCTTCCTTCCTTCCTTCCTTTCATCAGTTTCACTCTGTCGCCCAGGCTGGAGTGAGGTGGCATGCTCACAGTCACCCCAGCCGCGACCTGCTGGGCTCCGGCAATCCTTCCACCTCAGCCTTCCAAGTAGCTGGAACTACAGGCATTTGCCACCACGCTGGGTTAATTTTTTGATTGATTGTAGAGATGAGGTCTCGCCAAGTTGCCTGGGCTCACCTCCACCTCCCAAAGTGCTGGAATTACAAGCTTGAGCCACCATGCCAGACTGGACAGCCCAACCTTTCAATTCAGGGTTTAGTGTAATCCCTAAGAAACTTACAGGTTCCCTGTCAGAGGAGGAAGGCCCAGTACCACTCCTTAACTAACTAAAGCCATAGAAATGATAACAAAACCACCTTTTAGCTCATGAACTTGTGAAGTGGCAAAACCTGGCAGGTCTCCTGCAAAAGACAATGTGTTCAGGAAAAGACCACCCCTCCTTCCACTCCTCCTATCAGAAGTGGAGATGCCAGTCTCCACAGTGGTGGTTGCCCGTGTCCCACCCTCTTTAGAATATCAGTTGTTGGGAAACTATATCTAGTTTCTTAGTTAAGAGTGTTTCCTTTTTGAGAGACTTGCCCATGCCAGGCCTTTCTGGTACGAGGCTTTTGCCTGCCCTTTCTTTCCTCTCTTCTTTCTGGAATAAACTTTGTTTGGAAACTTTGTTGGCCACTATGAAATTTATCTTAGAGCTGAGTCAAAGAATTCACGAGTTTTGTGCTGCAACCCACCCAGTATCAGTTTCCTCTTAAATCCTTTGAGAGTGAAATATCTTCTTTCTTTCTTCTTCTTTTTTTCTGAGCAGGAGTCTCACTCAGTCGCCCAGGCTGGAGCGCAGGGGCACGCTCACGGCCACTGCAGCCTCTACCTGCTGGACTCAGGAGATCTTTCTGCTTCGTCCTTCCAAGTAGCTGGAACCACAGATGGGTGCCTACACGCCCAGCCAACTTTTTGATTTATTGTAGAGACAAGGTCTTGCCAAGTTGCCAGGCTGGTCTCGAACCCCTGGGCTCAGGAAATTCTCTTGCCTCCACCTCCCAAAGTTCTGGGATTACAGGCGTGAGCAACCACACCCAATGAAATATTTTCTTTTTTTTGAATAGGAGTCTCCCTCTGCGCCCAGGTTGGAGTACAGTGGCACGCTCATGGCCACCACAGCCTCGACTTACTGGGCTCAGGGAATCCTTCCTCCTCAGCCTTCCAAGTAGCTGAAACCACAGGTGTGCCACCACACCCAGCTAATCTGATTTATTGTGGAGATGAGGTCTCACCATGTTGCCCAGGTTGGTCTCGAACTCGTGAGCTCAGGCAATCCTCTCGCCTCAGCCTCCCAAAGTGCTGGGAGGACAGGTGTGAGCCGCAGCGCCCGGCTGGTATTTTCTTCACCACTCTTCTACATCTGTCACTGTCCTCGGCTGTGCTGTGCATATGACTTAAATTGCAGTTTTCCTGTATTTAACTCATCTTGCTACGTAAACAGCTCTATCTGGTTCTTTTGTTCAAAGACAGTTTGGAGCGGCTCCGTGGGTTGAACTTGGGAGCCGACAGCTTCGGGATGGACGTGGTGCCACCGAACCCGCTCCCTGAACCGTCTGTGTTGTGCTTTTTGTCCATGGGACAAGTTCCCTCCGGGTGAGCAGATCGAGGTTGTTCTGGGCAATGGTAGAGACTCCCAGGTACCAGATGTGATTCCGGGCTGGACCCGCCTCAGGGACTTGGGCCGGTAAAGCAGTCTCCGTCTTCTCTCTTCCCTCTCCCGCCTGCAAGCAGCTCCACCAAGTGGAATCCAGAGCCAGGGAAAAAACAGCGACATATCAATCCTGTGTAGCCCCCGACCCACCGTCCTCACCCGCGGCCCCACCCTCCACGTGGTCTGCCCACAGTTCTGTTGCTGCCGGGTTTGCTTTCTTGTTGTTTGCGATGGCTGACATCTACTAAGCGCCCACGTGGGGCCAGCATGGCTCCAAGGGCTTCATGTGTGTCGCCTCAGCTAAGACTTAAAACAATTCTAAGCTGGGCTCGGTGGCTCAGCCTGTCATCCCAGCACTTTGGGAGGCTGGGGTGAGTGGATTGACTGAGCCCGTAGGTTTGGGACCCACCTGGGCGACTTGGTGAGACCTCATCTCTACAGTAAATCATACAAAGAACTAGCCGGGCATGGTGGCGTGCGCCTGTAGTTCCGGCTACTTGGAAGGCTAAGGTGGAAGGATCGCCTGAGCCCAGCAGGTTGACGCTGGGGTGGCCGTGAGCATGCCACTGTACTCTGGCCTGGGCAATGGAGTGAGACTCCAACTCAAAACAAACAAACAAAAAACCCTACATTTTACGATGCCCGTTTTTTGGCTGAGGAGCCTGAGGCACAGAGGTCGAACACTTGCTCAAGCCACACACAGCCTGTAAATCCAGAACCAGGAGTAAAGAGTCTAGAACCCCTAAAGCCACAGCCCCGCACCATTCGTGTCGGTCACGACACTCGCAGGAACTGACATGCCTTCTACTCCCTATAGCCCTGCCAAGACCTGGAGAGCCAAGTTTCATCATGGCCTGGGGTTTGGCGGTTGTACTTCCTTGTTTGCAGAAGGACTCATCTAACCCTTTTTTTTTGAGTCGGGATCTTACTCTGTCGCCCAGACTGGAAGGCAGTGGCCGCTCCCGGCCACCACAGCCTCGACCCACTGGGCTCCGGCAATCCTCCGCCTCAGCCTTCCAAGGAGCTGAAACTACAGGCGTGCGCTACCACGCCCGGCTCATTTTTGATCTATTGTAGAGATGAGGTCTCGCCAAGTTGCCCAGGCAGGTCTCGAACCCGCGGGCTCAGGTAATCCACTCACCTCAGCCTCCCAAGGCGCGGGATTACAGGCTGAGCCACCGAGTCCGGCTAACTTTTTTTTTAAAATAGTCCTTCTTAACTTAAAACAGCCCTCCCATTATATTGGTTTCAAGACCCATTCACTGTTCATAACATCACTGAGAAAAGCTCTTCTCCAGGGTCCCTGGCATTTGTTTTTAGGGCTACCTGTAGGTCTGAGACCAGCAGATAAAATTCAAGGTAATCTCATGATTCTCCTCTGAGCTCTTCCCCAGAAGAGGGTGATTTGAAGGCTTTCTGCCCCCTCTGGACCAGGCCTGACTAGGACTGTG
>NW_007079792.1:20153-23406 GCF_000164805.1 Carlito syrichta | reverse complement strand
GTTGCCCAGGCGGGTCTCGAACCCGCGGGCTCAGGCAATCCGCTCACCTCAGCCTCCCAAGGCGCAGGATGACGGGCTGAGCCACTGAGCCCGGCTTCATCTAACCTTTTTATCATTGTTGTATTCTTTTATTCATGCCAGTGGATTTCCTGGAGAAGCCTGGCACATGTACCCTGGACTTCAACTTTTGCCAGAAGCCTTCAGTACAGTTATTTTCAGATAAATTACAAAAAAGTGGTCGACCCCCTGACTCTGGGTGCTTAAATGCTGTTCTGCCCATTATACAAGGGGGACCTCCCCCAAAATAATTTATTTATAAAAAATTGTGCATTTATTCTTACATGTTTAAACTTCAGTTATCTTCAAAGTACTCTTTGTTTGATGCAATACACCTATTGAGATGCTTTTTCCCACTGCTTAAAACAGTTTCTAAACTTGTTTGGTTTTTTTTTTTGTTGGAGTCTCACTCCGTCACCCAGGCTCTAGAGATCCTTCCGCCTCAGCCTTCCAGGTAGCAGAAACCACAGGCACGTGCTACCACGCCCAGCTAATTTTTTTGATTTATTGTAGAGATGAGGTCTTGCCAAGTTGCCAGGGCTGGTCTTGAACCTGTGGACTGAGGCAATCCACTCACCTCAGCCTCCCAAAGTACTGAGATTACAGGGCTGAGCCACCAAGCCCGGCCGACTGTTTTGTTTTTTTTTGAGCCTCAGTTTTATTCTGTCACCCAGGTTGAAGTACAGTGGCACGCTCCTGGCCACCGCAGCCTCAACCTCCTGGACTCAGGTGATCCTTCCGCCTCAGCCTTCCAAGTAGCTGGAACTGCAGGCGCACCACCATGCCTGGCTAATTTTTGTAAAAAAATTTATTGTAGAGACCCAGGCTGGTCTGAACCCCTGGACTCAGGCAACCCTCTTGCCCCCGCCTCCCAAAGTGCTGGGATGATGGGCGTGAGCCATCGTGTCCTGCTGGATTGTCAATTTAGATGCTTTTCAGTACTTCTGCCATTGTTGGTTTCACTTCTTCACACTGGCAAAATGTTTCCCTTTGAGGACTTTTTTGAACTGAGAAAACAAACAAACAAAAACGTTGCTCGGGTGAGATCCAGTGAATAGAGAGTGTAGGCATGGAAGCCACGCCATTTTTGGTCAAAAACTGCTGAACACGCAGCTCAGCGTGGGCCAGGTATGTTGTTGTGGTGGAAGAACCAGTCACCTGTTTGCCACAACTCAGGATGTTTCTCCTGCAAATTGGGATTTAATGTTCTCAAAACTTCCAGATAAAGACTTTGGTTGACCGTTTGATCGGGAGGAACCCGCCCTCCAAAAGATAAGTCTGGGTTTTTTGGGGGCTGTCTCTCCTCGTATGAATGGATACCCTTCGAGGAGGATGTCCCCAGTGTGAAGTTGTGCCGGTGGGCCCGGAGAAGGTGCTGTCGTGGCGACCTTGTCCCCAAAGACTGCGTATGATGATGGAGCTGCAGTGGCCCCCGGGGCTGGCCAGGTGCGTCGGGTCAGCCAGAGCTGGAGCCGAACTCAGCAGAGAGGCTGCTGCAAAAGCCACGGAGCAGAACGTGCGCGCCACATCTGTGAGAGCAAAACACCCATCAGTTGTGGGTTGCAGAGAATCAGTGATTTGAGTAATATTAAGTTTGGGACACGGGGCCTGATGGCTGAGGTCACAGCATCAGGGGTGGGATCATCCATCGTAAGGCGCCAGATATGTTTTTTTCCGGATTTGAGAGCAAAGCTGTTAAGTGGAGAAGCAATGGGGATGACCTCCTCTTCAGGTAATAAATTTGAATGCTTGGGCCTTGCTTGAACTGACATTGGGCTCTTAGGTATAAACCCTCTTAGGTGGAATTTCATGGAGTCCTATTTTACCCAGCCATTTGTGAGCACCAAAAACTCACTGTAATTTTAATTGATTTCCTGTTGTGCTGGAGCATCTATGTCTGTTGTAGACTATTTTGCAGAAATGGGTCTCTGACTGTGGGAAACACAGGCGAGGCGGTAGGTAGCTGAAGTGAGGTATACTCGTTCAGGAAAAACATGAAGTTACCTTCTTGGGACTCGAGGGGCATGGGGCCTAAGTTTAGTGGGGACCCTCAGTTATGACTGTAGTTTGAGCCTCAGTGTCGGTCAAGGCCATGAAGTTTGCTGATCGGTGCACGTTAGCACATCAGCGAGGCTTGTAGCTGCAAAAGACACTCATCCAGCAGTACTTGCTCTCACGAGGCCCGTAGGGACCCAGGTGGCCACTCCCGTGGGTGAGGGTGTGTGGAACTCATGTAGCCACCTTTGAGGGTTAGGGTTCATGGGACTCAGGTGACCACCCTAGTGGCGTAGGGCTCATGGCACTCAGGTGTCCACCCTTGTGGGTTAAGGTTTGTGGAACTTAGGTGTCCACTCTCAAGGGTAAGGAGTGGATGGTTTGATCCCTTCACCCAGCTCCACGTCACTGGGGTCGTTTGCCCTGTCTCATTGTGATTCTGAGGACCTGTTGTCCCCTGCAAGGGGGAGAGGGTTCTTTCATCCCCACAGTTGGCGTGCCCACTACCAGGACGTGGCTGCGTGCGGCCAACATAGTCCTGTCCACCCCCCAGTCCCAGGTCATCAGAGCAGCGCAGCTCCTCACGCGGGGACCTAACCTGGGCGACTGCAGGGGCCGAGGGCCACCGCAGTGCTCGGGGAGTCCCCGAGGCACAGCCAATGGCCGCAGGGCAGCTCCCACGGCGGGATCCCCACACCCGGCATCTCAACAGGAGTGAGCTGCTGACTGTGACCAGGCCGCCCCGTCCTGTGCCACGAAGTTCACAATGAAACCCAGTTTCCTGCAGAACGGTGCATCACTGCCCACCTGTGCAGACGCCTCCCGCAATCCACGCCAGCCTCTTGAGTCACTCTCTGCTCTGACTTCTTCCTGTCTCCTCCACTTTCTTGCAGTCCAAGTCGTGCTTGTATATTCTGCTTGTTTCATATATTCTACTTTCCACCCCCGGAGCATAACATTCCCGGTGTAGCTGACCCTTGAACAAGGCGGGGTTAGGGGTGTTGACCCCTGTGCAGCCAAAAAGCTACATCTAACTTGCGACTCACCCCAAAACTGAGCTACAGACAGCCTGCTGTCGACAGGAAGCCTTAGGGGTCAGAAGCATAAACAGTCAATGGACATACTTTTATGTCACATGTATTATACACTGTTTTTTTTTTTTTGAGTTGGAGTCTCACTCTGTCGCCCAGACTGGAGTGCA
>NW_007079792.1:1910-19956 GCF_000164805.1 Carlito syrichta | reverse complement strand
CACTCACCTTGGCCTCCCAAAGCGTGGGATTACAGGCTGAGCCACCGAGCCTGGCTCACTGTGTTCTTACAACAGAGTGAGCAGAGGAAAGAAAATGTTATTACGAAAACCACAAGGAGGAGGCAATCTATTTGCGATTCACTAGGTGAGCGTGAATCCTCACCAAGGTCTGTATCCTCGCCATCTTCACGCTGCGTAGCTGAGGAGGAGGAGGGAGGAGGCCGGTCTCGGGGGCTGCAGAAGAGGAAGTCCGCATATAAGTGGGCCCTCAAGCCCGTGCTGGTCAAGGGTCAGCTGTATTCTCACACAAGTTTGCTTCAAAGAAAAACCGGAGAGAAAGTCAACAAGCGGTCTAAATAAAACCAATTGGCGCTGAGTTCATCACTGTTGAAGCACTGTGATGGGCACACAGGGGTTGAATGCACCATTTGATCCACTTTTGCCTATGGTCGAAATTTTCCTTAATAAAAAGCTAAAAGCAGGCCAGGCCTGGTGGCTTATGCCTGTAATCCCAGCACTTGGGGAGGCTGAAACGGGAGGGATTGCTTGGGCTCAGAAATTTGAGATCAGCCTGGGCAGCATAGTGAGGCCTTTTGTCTACAAAAATCTAAAAAATTAGCTGGGCATGGTGGTACACGCCTGTACTCCCAGCTACTCAAGAGGCTGAGATGGGAGGATTGCCTGAGCCCAAGAGATTGAGGCAGCAGAAAACCATGATCGTGCCACTAACCTCCAGCCTGGGGACAGAGTGAGATCTTAACTCAAAAACAGACAGGCCGGGCTTGGTGGCTCAGCCTGTAATCCTGCGCTTTGGGAGGCCAAAGTGAGTGACTTGCCTGATCCCGCGGGCTCGAGACCCACCTGGCCAACTTGGCGAAACCTCTTCTCTACAATAAATAAAAAACTTAACCGGGCGTGGTAGCGCACGCCTGTAGTTCCGGTTATTCGGAAGGCTGAGGTGGAAGGGTCGCCGGAGCCCAGCAGGTCGAGGCTGCGGTGGCCAGGAGCGGCCACTGCACTCCAGTCTGGGTGACGGAGTGAGACTCCAACTCAATAAATAAATAAATAAATAAAATTAAATTAAACATAACCCATTTCCTCTTGGTGAGAAGCCTTCTGTAGGAGGTCGGTGGACAGGACGAACTCTTCAACAGGAAGAACAACACAGAGTTTTCAGTTTGGCCAAGAAGACAGGCCAAGGACACAGTGGGCAGTCGCTTCACAACCTGAGAGCTCCTGGTTGACCTCTCTCTGTAGGAAAGATTCGGTGCAAAGTCCAGACTGAACGGTCAGTGCGTTGGGCCCACAGGCGCCCGGCCTTATCAGAGGCAGGTTTCAGAACATCTGCTGCTTTCGCAGGAAAGTGTGCACACACGCCTCTGAAACCAGGATACCACGGGGGCAGCGCCGGTGCCTTGAACAGGGTCCCTTGTTTTAGTTTTTCTTGCAGCAGTGCAGAAAGATGGGCAGTCCCAGCATAGAGGGGCAGAGTGCTCCCTCTGGGGTCGGGCTCCTTGCTTTCAACTCCTGGATAACTTAGAAAGAGTTATTTAAGTTTTTAAGTAGGTAGGTCGTTTGTTTTTTTAATCTGGAAAAGGGGAGTAATAAGGCATATCTCAAACCATGTAGTCAGGATTAAATGAAATCACGTGAACGATGCTTTTACCGTACCTGGCCCCAAGGAAGGAACCTGTAAATGTCAGCTGTTGTTTTTATAGCAAGCTTCTGTTTATTCTTAGTTGTTTGGCAGATTCTTTGGCTAATTAAATATTATGGCTTCTGCATATAGAGTAAGAAGTGACCGATTTTCAGATAATTAGATGACTGTCCTCCCCCCCAAACTCAACTCTTGAGGGCAAGGTCTGTGGAGTTCAACAAAAATTACAGGAGGGTATTGCTTGGGACCCGATTTCTGCACCAGGCACCGATGGTCCAGACTGAAAACCACAATGGCGTCATCCAAGATAAAGTCCCACGCCACCCAACCTAAACTAAGTTCACTGCCCTTTCGAGAGATCCGGAGAGACAAACCAATTTCTCAACAGGCCAGTTTAAATCTTCGGTCGCAATGAAGTTCCCTCTGCTTTAATTTTTGCGCAAATGTATCCCATAATCTGATGTTCATGAATCAGTTATTTTTCTATTACTTGGTCTCCCTTTCCTCCTGACAAGGAAAGTAGCTTTGAGGCAACTGATAAGCTCTGCGTTCCGGCTTCCTCTTTCTCCAGCTCATCCTCGTCTCTAAAGTCAGGCTCTTCTAAGGCTCAGCAAACTGGAACACTTGAAATCTAGGGTTGCAAATAAGTCCAGTTGAGATCTTTAAACCACGCTTGCTGTAGTCCTGTCATTTGACAGTGTATTAATTATCTTTGAACCCTCAGTGTCTAGCACAGTACACAGCTCATAATCTTTTTGAAAAGTCATGTTGACTGTAACAAAATACACCTCAAATTAGAGGT
Organism: Carlito syrichta; assembly: GCF_000164805.1. Taxonomy (NCBI): domain Eukaryota; kingdom Metazoa; phylum Chordata; class Mammalia; order Primates; family Tarsiidae; genus Carlito; species Carlito syrichta. The sequence continues at coordinate 17,497 of NW_007079792.1, read as the reverse complement.
CTGAGCATTGTTCTTGTGGTTATAAAAGCTTTAGGACACTGGTCTGATATCTAGGCAATTTACAAGATGAGATGGAGGTGGCTTTTGTGTTCACCTTTCTTGGGGCCCGTGTCACCAAACCTTTATGAAGTGCCTCCCATAAAGAAGGTATCGAAAAATTAGCCGGGTGTGGTAGCACGTGCCTGTAATTCTGGCTACTCCGAAGGTATCGAGCTGTGTGCTGGGGGCCCCAGCAGGACGCGAAGAAGACACGCTTCCTTTGCCCACAGAGCTTACAGTTCACGGGGAGACAGCTTTGCCTGCCTGACTGCAGAGTTCTGCCTTGGCAGTTGCAGGAGAAGCCGAAAGCACCGAGGACAGATGGGACATCCTGAGGAAGGGACAGGGAGGGTGACGGCAGAAGCGGGAACAGCTGACCCAGAGCGAAGAGGGCAAGAGAAGATAAGGGACAAGGTTCCAGGCCCTGGAAACAGCCTGGCGGCCTCAGGATGGGCGCCACAGTGTGGGACGTCGGAGGACTGAGAGGAGGCTGGACCGAGAGTAGGACAGCCTGGGCCTGGGTCGGGAAACAGCCACTTGGGATCAGGTCCGTCGAGATGGATCCATGGGGGCCCTGCGAGCCAGGAGAAGGATTTAGAATTTTACTCTGAATGCATGGAAAGATTCCCACCCCCACACAAAAACTATGGCTTCTGGAATTCGCTTCAAATAACCCAAGAACGTTGGGGAAACTGGGTGGGTGTACTTAAAACAAAACTGGCCATTCATTGATAATTATTGAAGCTGGGTGGTGGAGACATAGAGATCGTTGTTTTGGTTTTGAGTCAGGGTCTCATTCTTTCGCCCAGGTTGGAGTGTAGCGGCACAATCATGGCTCACCACAGCCTCCACTCCCTGGGCTCACATGATCCTCCTGCCTCAGCCTCCTGAGTAGCTGGGACTACAGGCGTGCACCCCTGCACCCGACTGATTTTCTAAATTTTTTGTAGAGACGAGGCCTCACTATGGTACCCAGGCTGGTCTCGAATATCTTGGGCTCAAACAATCCTCTTGCTCCGGCTTCCCAAAGTGCTGGGATTCCAGGTGTGAGCTCTGGCGCCCGGACTGGGAGATCATCATCCTCTCAATATTTGTGAATATTTTAAATTCTTCATAATTAAAAGAAAGCAAGGGGAAAAAAAAACCCTCCAGCTGCAGTGAAGAGAAAGGGTTATAGAATAGTGGGACCAGACATGAGGAGACCAGCCATTGCCAGGCCAGGTGAGAAAGACAGAAGGTGACGTCTTTTATTTTTTTTTTTTGAGTTGGAGTGTCACTCGGTCGCCCAGACTGGAGGGCAGTGGCCGCTCCCGGCCACCGCAGCCTCGACCTGCCGGGCTCCGCAGATTCTTCCGCCTCAGGCTTCCGAGTAGCTGGAACTACAGGTGTGCGCTACCACGCCCGGCTAGTTTTTGATTTATTGTAGAGATGAGATCTCGCCTGCCCAGGCAGGTCTCAAACCCGCGGGCTCGTCTTGAACTAAGAGGATGGTGGCAGAAAAGGGAACGAAGTGGAGATGTTGGGAGTGGGTCCCTGTTTTCTGGCTTGAGCAGTTTGGCAGAGAAGCTCTCATCGGGTGGGTGATCTGCCAGGGAGGTCTCTGGCACCGCTTCATACTCTCGCTTTCTCCCTCTGTCTACCATCAGGATGACTGAACTCAAGCGTATGCTCTGTCCTTAGTTCCCGCCGAGCATCGCGTGGGAAGCGTGTGGAGGGCGAAAAAGATCGTGCGGCCACAACTTCCATAAGCTCTCATGCGCCGAGCCGTGGCAGAGGCGTTGACGTGATTGCCCACGACCCTCGCCGCGTCCCTGCAAAGTAGATGCTGCTTTACCTTTGGCAGACGAGAGCACTGCGGCTTGGAGTGTCATGGCACTCGCCCAAGGGTCTGAGGGGAAAGCAGGCCCCGAGCTCGGCTCCTGTGCTGTGTCTCCCTGCGTGACGCCGTCGGCGAGAGCGGGGAAGGCGACTGGAGTTCCAGAGAGAGCTCTGCCCACCTCACGGCCACCCCAAGCACCACAGTGCCACGGTCCCGAGTCCTGCCAGTGTGCGGCGTGGGGACAAGAGCGACTGTTTGAAATGCTCCTCTGCCACGTGACTGACGACTAACCCCAAGCCCAGAAATGCTTCCAGCGTGGCTGCTGAAGTATTTCGCCTTCGCTACGGAAGTTCATTCATTTGCTGTGCATATCTCTACAACAGCCCTTGCAGCTGCAGACACCATGGGGTGTGACACCCGTCGTCTCGACACATTTCTCCGGAGCACGGCGCTTTTTCCTGTATACCTGGAGGCCCCGGGTATAGAGGTTGCCGTGCAGGGCTCTACCTGCAAGACCATGTCTGTAAGTTCTCCTGGTAATAATCACCCCAAACTGACGAACTGGGCTTGTCTGCTCCTTCAGCGTTTGGGGGGCACTTCGTATATATGGCTCTTTCACGAAACATGTTACCTGGGCGTTAATATGCGGAAATCCTGAGACAGGGCCAGCATGACCTTCACGTCCATAAAAAGCCACAGTTATCTCTAAATCGTGTTAATCTACAGGGATGTCACAAAAAAAAGTATACACATGTCAAGAGATGTTATCTATGTATTACTTTTGAAGTTGAATTAAATTATGGTTGCAATGTGTAGTGTGACGTTCGCTCAACCGTGCTCCCTCCATATTCTTTGACCGTCCTGCCTGTCAAGTGGTGACACTAGCACTCATTTAATTAACACTGTCTTTTGAGTGACCGTCCTACTTAAAATGTGCATACATTTCTTTGGCACCCCTCGTCTTTCCCCAGATGGTGTGCTTGGCCCTTTAAATCCAGTTACTTGAATGACATCTCTTGACATGTGTATACTTTTTTGAATGATGTCCAGGAGTTCTTTCTTTTTGAGCAGTTTAGCTTTTGAATGTTCGAGAGTTTATGTCGCTTCTTCAGAGGACGGGACCATTGTTGTTTCTGGGCTAGCAGCAGACAAGACATCTAGCATTTTCTCTTCTCTGCTGCTATTTGAGTGACTGTAGAAATTAACGGTTGAATATTCACATACCTGCATTTATTTATTTGTAAAATCTAGGCAGGTGTCTAGACAGTAAAATATGTGCAGATGCCAAGTCTGTTTCATTGACAGGAGGCAAAATGTAGGGACGTTTTCTCCCTTACCTTTTTTGATTACGGAAAATGTGAAACGTGAAAAACAGCAGACCAGGGTGCCGTGCCCGTGTTCCCTCAGTCGGCTTCAGCAATGATTAACTCGCGGCCAGCCCTGCGTCCGCGATGTCCCGTTCACTCCCTCATGCACGTTCTGTTCCGAACAGATCCTAGACATTGTGTCATCTCACCCGTGAATATTTCAGTAGCGATCGCTAAGATAAGGACTCTTAGGGAGGCCAAGTGGTTTGTCAAGCATTGGTTCAGACTGGTTTGTGGAAATTTGCCAAGAGTTGGCTTGGACGTTTACAGAAAACTGCCCTTGTCCTTGCTGGGGTGGGGAGGTCAGAGGTGAAGTCCATGGTGACAGCCTTGGGGGAGGGCGTGAGGGGTCTTAGCACTGCACCCACTTAGGGAAGGTCAGTCTTACACTTTGTGAAAACAGGATTTCAAATCTTGGACCACGTGCTCTTCATGGCTTACTTTCCCAGGGCTTAAGAGTCTGCGGATGCTCCTGGCGGAGTCTCAGCTGGTGACAATGACCTTCTGCGTCTGCACTGTTTGCAGCGTGCTTTTGCGAAGCATGGCTCACTGGAATCAAGACCATTCAGAGACTCGACCAGGAAATTCCCCGGGTGTAAAGCCTAGATACATGGTTGTATCCCCACAATCCCTGGCCCGGCACTTGGCCCATAGTCGGGAGAGAGGGAGGAACAGTGAATTAAAAACAAGCTAGAGCTTTAGGAGTGGTTAAATGTGACAAGAAACAAGATAGCAAAGAAAATCTGTGAAGAGGCAGAATAATGCCCCTTCCCCCATCCAGAAAATTCCAGAGCCTACAAATACGTGACCTTGCACGTGAAAGAATTTCTGCAGATGGAAAAATGTTGGGGTCTGGAGAAGGGGAGAGACCCTGAGTTGCTCGGGCGGGCTCACTCTTACGACAAGGCCCTTCCACGGGAGAGAGGGAGGCAGCAGAGTCAGAGAAGGGGAGCGATGACAGAAGCCGCGGCTGGAGGGCCGCCTGGGGCTGGCTTTGAAGGTGGAGGACAGGCCTGGGAAGGTGGGCGGCTCTAGATGCTGGAAAAGGCGAGGACACAGATGCCCCTCTAGAGCCTCCAGGAACTGGCCTGCTGACACCTTTGTTTTGGCCCCGTGAGAGGCATTTTCTCTCATTTGAGTCGGAGTCTCACTCCATCGCCCAGGCCGGAGGGCGGTGGCACACTCATGGCCACCCAGCGTCGACCTGCTGAGCTCCGGCGATCCTTCCGCCTCAGCCTTCCAAGGAGCTGGAATGACAGGCGTGCGCTACCACACCCAGCTAATTTTTTGATTTATTGTAGACATGAGATCTCACCAAGTTGCTCCTAACCCTAACCCTAACCCTCATCCTCCCAAAGTGCTGGGATGACAGGCTGAGCCACTAGGCCTGGCCATCCCCCTTCCTGTTTTAGTCACTTGACACTGCGGTGGCCGTGAGTGTGCCACTGTCCTCCAGCCTGGACGATGGAGTGAGACGCCAACTCAAAATAATAATAATAATAATAAATAAAATACAATAGGAAGGAACGTTTGAGCTGGAACTTAAAGGGGACGGGAGATTTGTGAATGGTTGTGGCAGGACAGAGGAAACAGCCTGGCTGGGCAAAAGCCAAAGTCCACGTGACAACTTGGTGTGTCTGGGGACGACCAAATCGCTAACTTATCGGGGTGTGTGGTGGACCCTGGGTGATGTGTCCAGTTGTTGTCCAGAATTTTAGATAGCATCCACAGCCAATCTACATAACGTTCGTAAAAACCTCTCCTCCTGATCTACTTTCCTCACTTGTTATTATTTTTGTGAGTTGAAAATGTCACCACATAAACTGTAAAAGACTGACTGAGAAAGACTCCCAAGCTATATTGAGATCTTGGGAAAAGCAGCCAGTGAGTTAGTATTTCCAGTCCAAACCCTGGTCCTTTAAAAAAGGATGAGTGTTATTGGAAGCTCTACCTGTCAGAAGATGGCCATCGGTGGACACGGGTGATGGAGGCCTTCAGCCAGCGAGGCCTGATGGTTTCTGTGTTGACTTTGGCACTTCCAGAAGCAGGCCCCGAGAGGAGGATTTGAGCGCATGTGGTCTGCTGGGTGGTGCTCTCAGGAAACACCAACCGGGCGGTGGGTAACTGAGATAACAGTGGTGTCCTGGGTTGAACTGTGTTCCCCAAGTCCATTTGTTGAAGTCCTAGCCCCCAGGCCCTCAGGACGTGGCCTTATTTGGAAACAGGGTCATTGCAGTTGTAATTAGATAGGACGAGGTCACACTGGCGTGGGGTGGGCCTCTAGTCCACCGTGACTGATGTCCTCATAAAAAGGGAAAATGTGGGCACAGAAGTGCCCACAGGGAGAACACCAGGTGAAGATGAAAGCAGAGATCAGAGCAATAGTCCTGCAAGGCAAAGAATGGCACGGATTGCCAGAAAACCACCAGAATCCTCGAGAGGGGTGATGCAGCCTCAGAGCAAAACCACCCTGCTGGCATCTTGCCCTCAGACTTCCAGCACCCAGGACTGAGAGCATTTCTGTGGTCTGAGTCACCCAGGGGGTAGTGCTTGGTGACGGTAGTCATGGGAAACTCACATGAAGGGAGCATGCCAGTGGAGAATGTGTTAGAAGCAAGTCACCCGGGTGGGCAAATGGATCTCAAGCCCACTGGGCCCTCTGGCAGGAAGGAACTGCTGTTCCTTCCTGCCAGACTTCTCAACAGAATCCTGCCAGACACAGCTCCCACGGCTGAAAGTCAAGTCACCCCATCCAAAGCTGGGCAAAAATTTGAATAGGCCATTCTCCAAAGAAGATATGCAAATGGCCAGCAAGTAGAAGACAAGATACTCAACATTATTCACCATTAGGGAGATGCACATCAAAGCCACCATGAAATATCACTTCATAACCCCCTCGGATGGCTATAATTAAAAAGAAAACAGAGCCAGGCGTGGTGGTTCATGCCTATAATCCCATCACTTTGGGAGGCCTGAGCCCGCGGGTTCGAGACCAGCTTGGGTAACTTGGTGAGACCTTATCGCTACAATAAATCAGAAAAATTAGTCAGGAGTGGTGGCATGTGCCTGTAGTTCCAACTACCTGGAAGGCTGAGGCAGAAGGATCACTTGAGCCCAGCAGGTCGAGGCTGCGGTGGCCATGAGTGCGCCGCTGCCCTCCAGCCTGGGCGACGGGGTGAGACTCCAAAACACACACACACAAAAGAAAACACGAACAAGTGTTAGTGGGAACATGAGGGAATCAGAACTCTCATTCGTTGCTGGTAGGAATGAAAAATGGTGCAGCTGCCTTGGGAAACTGTTTTCCAGTGCCAAAAAGTGAAACACAGAGTTACCCTACGACCCAGCAATTCCACTACTGCTTATTACAGTCCCAAGAGAATTGAAAAAAAATGTCCACACAAAAGCTTGTACGTGGAATGTTCATAGCAGAATTATGTTTAAGAGGTTTTTATGTTATTTTAGAATGAGGGGGTACCTGTGAAGATTTGCTACATGGGTTTGTTGAGTGATGGTGAGGTTTGGGCTTCTGACAAGCCCCTCACCCACCATGTTGTAGTCCCCAGTGTCTGCTGTTCCCTTCCTGTGCCCACGTGTGCCCGGTGTTTTGCTCCCACCTCTTGGTGAGAACATGCAGTACTCAGTTTTCTGTTTCTGTGACAATTCACTTAAAATAATCTCCTCCAGCTGCATCCATGTTGCTGCAAAGGACATGATTTTTTTTGAGTCAGATTCTCACTCTGTCACCCAGAGTCTGGTAGCCTTGATTTGCTGGGCTCTGGAGATCCTTCTGTGCCTTAGCCTTTCAAGTAGCTGGAACTATAGGTGCATGCCACCATGCTAGCACACCTAACTAATTTTTCTTTTAAGTCAGAGTCTCACTCTGTTGCCCTGACTGCAGTGCAGTGGCATGCTCACGGCCACTGCAGCCTCTACCTGCTGGGCTCAAGTGATCCTTCCACCTCAGCCTTCCAAGTAGCTGGAACTATAGGCACGTGCTACTATGCCTGGCTAATTTTTTGATTTATTGTAGAGACGAGGTCTCACCAAGTTGCCCAGGCTAGTCTTGAATCCCTAGGCTCAGGCAATCCTCTCGCCTCAGTCTCCCAAATTGCTGGGATTACAGGCTTGAGCCACTGCACCTGGCTTTTTTTTTTTTTTTAATGATAGAGATGAGTTCTTGTCAATTTGCCTAGACTGGTCTCAAACCCCTGGGTTCGGGCAATCCTCTCACATCTACCTCCCAAAGTGTTGGGATTCCAGGTGTGATCTACTGTGCTTGGCCATGATTTTATTCTTTATTATGGCTGTGTAATATTCCATGGTGAATGTGCACCATACTTTCCTTGCTCAGTCTGCCACTGATGACACCATGTTTTTGCTATTGGGAAGAATGCTGTGAATAACATAGGCGTGCAGGTGTCTTTTCTGTCGAATGATTTACAGAGCAGCATTATTTACAATAGCCAAGGGTGGGAATGATCCAAGTGCCCATCAGCTGATAAATGTTTAAGCAAAATGTGATATACCCATACAGTAAAATATTATCCAGCCAATAAAAAGAAATGAATTATTGCTATATGGTACAACGTGAATAAATCTTGAGAACATTAAGTGAATGAAGCCAGTCATGAAAGGACACTTATTACATGATTCCGGAATAGGTAAACCCATAGAGACGGAGAGCAGATTCGTAGCTGTCAGGGCTGGTGGGAGGGTAACATGAGGAGTGACAGGTAATGGTGTGGGGATTTTTGGAGTGATGAGAATGTTCTGGAACTAGCGGTGATGGTTGCACGACTATTTTTAGTGAACAGGCTAAAAATCACTGAGTTGTACATTTTAAAAGTATGAGTTTTATAGTATGTGAATTATATCTTTTTTTTTTGAGTTGGAGTCTCATTCTTGTCACCCAGGCTGGAGCGCAGTGGCACGCTCATGGCCACCGCAGCCTCGACCTGCTGGGCTTAGGCGACCCTTCCACCTCAGACTTCCAAGAAGCTGGAACTACAGGTGCACACCACTATGCCCGGCTAGTTTTTTGTGACTTATTATAGAGAAGAGGTCTCTCCAAGTTGCCCGGGCTGGTCTTGAACCCCCAGGTTCAGTCAATCCTCTCGCCTTGACCTCCCAAAGTGCTGGGATGACAGGCTGAGCCACCGCACCTGGCCATGGATTACATCTTAATTAAAAAAGATGGATACAATTTTTTTTTTTTGAGTTGGAGTCTCACTCTGTTGCCCTGGCTGGAGTGCAGTGGCACACTCATGGCCACCTTAGCCTCAAGCTCCTGGGCTCAGGTGATCCTTCTGCCTGAGCCTTCCATGTAGCTGTTACCACAGGCATGTGCTACCATGCCAGGCTAATTATTATTATTTTTATTTGTTGTAGAGACGAGGTCTCACCATGTTGCCCAGGCTGGTCTTGAACCCCTGAGCTCAGGCAATCTTTTCACCTCCGCCTCCCAAAGTGCAGGGGTTACAGGCTTGAGCCACTGCGCCCAGCTGAGGGATACAATATTTTAAAAAACCATCACTCGCCGGGCTCAGTGGCTCAGCCTGTAATCCCAGCGCTTTGGGAGGCTGAGGTGAGTGGATTGCCTGAGCCCGCGGGTTTGAGACCCGCCTGGGCAACTTGGCGAGACCTCATCTCTACAATAAATCAAAAAATTAGCCAGGCGTGGTAGCACACACCTGTAATTCCAGCTACTTGGAAGGCTGAGGCGGAAGGATCGCCGGAGCCCAGCAGGTCGAGGCTGTGGTGGCCAGGAGCAGTCACTGCACTCCAGTCTGGGCGACAGAGTGAGACTCCAACTCCCAAAAAAACCCCAAAAAACAAATAACCATCACTCAGAGAGGAAAGGGAGATGGAGTCTTAACCATCTTCCAACAGCCATTATTGGTTGAAAGGCTGCTCTCGGGTATATTAATTCCCTGGAACTTGAGTCCTGATTTGCATCAGGGTCAGAACTTTGGGAACCAGAAAGCCTTCAGAAAAGGCCCACAAGTGTTGGCACTTGGAGTTGGGCTCAGGCATTTTCAGGGGCTGTTTATTCCAACACTATGGAAAGTCCCGTTTGGCTCATGGGTAAATGCCCTCGCCTTCTGGGGCTGTACAATATTGACTTCTTGCCGCTCTGTCTTCACGTAAGTCGAAAGTAATCCCTAATCTTGAAAGCTGAAGCACTGCGTATGAGGGTTTCCATGAAGTGTATATGATTCCGTTCATGTTGAGATTATCCGCAGTCAGTCAGCAGACGTCAGCCCTGGCTAGGACGGCTGCGCAGTGCTGCATTGCTCAGCCAAGGGGATAGGTTCCAGAAACGGGCTGTGAGGTCATTTCATCCCACGAACACCATAGAGTGCATTTACAGAAACAGCTGATGTGGCCCATGACACACCTGAGCCACATGGGGTCGGCTACTGCTTGCTCTTAGGCAACACACCTGCACAGCGTGTGACTGTACTGAACACCACAGGCCATGGGAACACAATGGCGAATACTTCTTTTTGTTTCTTTTGGAGTGCAGTGGCACACTCACGGCCACCCCAGTGACAACCTGCTGGGCTCCGGCGATCCTTCCACCTCAGCCTCCCAAGAAGCCGGAACTACAGGTGTGCGCTACCACGCCTGGCAAATTTTTGATTTACTGTAGAGCCGAAGTCTTGCCAAGGTGCCCGGGTGAGGGGCTGCTGAGACCCAAGGTGGGTCCTTGCCACCTCCAGGAGAGATCTCTTTTAGAAATTGAGGAATGAGTCACCGGTATGGAAGGCACTTCCTCTTTTGAACTCAAAGTGCAACACAAAGGCAATTCCTCTTTTGAAACTGAGCACCTTTTAGCTAGAACAGTAAGCAACTCCATAGGTTGACCAAAAGTATCAGAAGATAAAGCAAGAGTGGAGGGCTGAGCCTCTTTCACAGGCAGGCTAGGAGCCTCAGGGAACTCGGTCACAGAGGCTCAAGTGGCCACACACATCTCATCACTGTGACGCCGAGCAACAGCCTCGTCCTGCTCCTGTCGAAAATCTTTAGGAGGGTGTCATAGGCAGCTAGAGCAGAAGCTGAGGGGGGACACCACCACGAAGGAGGAGCCTGCTCTGCTCTATGAGACTCAGGAGAGGGCTCTAAGCAATCTCTTACTAGGTTCCACAGAGACAAAGCATCTATTGGCACGGCTTCAGGGCCGTGCGCTTAATAATCATCCTTCAAACAACTACCTACTTTTCCCCAAGTAACCAGATTAACCGTCCTGGCCTCAGGAAACCAGGGACACACTTCCTCTGCAAACTGCAAAAATCTATCTAATTATCTGTTTGCAACCTTAGTTCCTCTGGCTTTCAGCATAGATTTTAACATCTGCACAAAAAAATGTGCGTTCCTTAGAATGGAAACGTCCCATGTTTTACTCCCAACGATCAAGCCTATCCCCTGGGTTACTTACTCATGAATCGCGAGGCTGCATGCAAAACACACCGGCCCCCACGAGGGTTCCTCTCCAGCCAGTGCCGATCCCCAGGACTCAGGTCCCTGTACGGGTGCCACTTGCAGAGGTCCAGCCTCTGGAGAGCAGGGCCTGAGGTGGGGGGAGGGAATGAGAAAAGAAAGAGACAGAGAAACAGCGGGACTGGGAGGACTCTCTCCCAGGGAGCTGAGAGCGCGAGAGAGCAAATTTATCTTCACCACATGCCTCTCATATAGGACAAAAATCACACAAGGGAGGGCAAAACCACACAAGCAGGATATATGTAAACGTCCGAATTAAATCACACTAGCAGGGTAGGTACCAACGGCTAAACGATGCAGATCTTCACGCCTGTGGTCAGCAGGGCCATCACTTAGGGTGAGCAGGTTCCAGGCCAGACTTGGCTAATCCAGAGAAATGCAACCAGAAGGTCAGGGGAGACAAAGGAAAGATGGGCTTGGCTCCTTGAACACAAGCCAAGAAACATCGGGACCGTGTCAGCTTATGCTTGGTTTCCTTCACCCGGGCTGGTCTCGAACCTGTGGGCGCAGGCAACCCAACTTGCCTTGGCCTCCAAAGTGCTGGGATGACAGGCTGAGCCACCGAGCCCAGCCAAATATTTCTAAACCAGGAAAAGGGACAGTGAAAATGCAGGCGGGAAGAGAAAAAGGCCCACCTGCGTCGGGCGCTTGCCACGAGTCGGGCTTGCAGGTCAGACTTTGCCCTGGTGGGTCGGTGCGTGATGGGAGTGAGTGTGAGGCCGAGGCCTAGGGCACTGCTGTGCACCACTGCAGGCTTTATAAACCCTGGACACTCAGGGCACACTCAATTTATTTATTTATTTATTTATTAATTATTTATTTATTATTTTTTGAGTCGGAGTCTCACTCTGTCACCCAGACTGCAGTGCAGTGGCCACCGCAGCCTTGACCTGATTTATTGTAGAGACGAGGTCTCGCCAAGCGGCCCAGGCCGGTCTCAAACCCGTGGGCTCAGGCAAGCCACTTGCCTCGGCCTCCCAAGCGAGCCTGGCCTTTACTGTCCCCTTTTAACTTAACTTTTAGTTTTTTAAAACTTTTTGACTCTTATAATAACAGCTCAAAACAAACACATTGTACAGCTGTCCACAAATATTTTTTTGAGGCAAGGGGCGCTGTTTTACATTTTCTTTTTTTTTTTTTTTTTTTTGAGTCAGAGTCTCCCTCTGTCGCCCAGACTGGAGTGCAGTGGCCGCTCCCGGCCACCGCAGCCTCGACCCGCTGGGCTCCAGCGATCCTTCCGCCTCAGCCTTCCGAGTAGCCGGAATTACAGGCGTGAGCTACCACGACCCGGCTGATTTTTTGATTTATTGTAGAGATGAGGTCTCGCTGCCCAGGTGGGTCTCGAACCCGTGGGCTCAGGCAATCCACTCACCTCAGCCTCCCAAAGTGCGGGATGACAGGCTGAGCCACTGAGACCGGCTGTTATACATTTTCAGCACATCTGCGGAAAGCAGGGCTTAAGAGAAGAAAGCAGACTCTCGTGTCTGCCTCTGCCCTGTGCATTGCCACATCACACTGGGAAACTCCACTGTCCTTGGGAGGGACGGGGAGGAACGGCAGTGACAGCTTGGTGCTACTGGGCGGATAACGGACGGCACAGGTCCTCCCTGGGCAGGGACAGCGAGGCCATCCCCGCCCCGCACGGGAATCGTGGGCTTGCTGCCGCTTTGGACACTCCGCAGTCCTGCGTCGACATGCGTTTGCCCATCTGGCTAGAAACTGCCAACCTGCCTCCCCGGGTGGCTCACAGTTTGGTATCCTCCCCGGCAATGGCGGAGAGTTCCTGCTGTGGCCAGGGATTCGGGTCTTGGCCGTGCTGAATCCAGGGCTGCCTGAAGCCAAGGCCCTGCACGTTTCTTTTTTCTCTTTTTCTTTTTTTTTTAAAAAGCACAATTTTATTCACAATGGCCACAATAAAAAGGAAAACCTTGGCATCTTCCTAACCAGAGACGTGAAAGATCTCTGCAATGAAAATGACATAACACTGCTCAAAGAAATCAACGATGACACAAACAAGTGGAAAAATATCCCGTGCTCATGGATTGGAAGAATCAACATTGTGAAGATGTCCATCTTACCTAAGACAATCTACAGATTTAATGCAGTACCCATCGAGTTATCAGCAACATTCTTCTCAGATCGCATTTTGCTTTCAGGGAGTAACTCTATTCCCCCACTGAATGGACAGATTGCAAGGCAGTGAAAAGTAGGTTCCAGAATATTCATACACTTCTCGGTGGAGACTGTGATCTGCAGATAGAGTTTGAATCACAGCTTGCCCCTGAATTCAATCTCAAAACTGAGTGAGAAGAGCTTGAGTTCTCATTGAGGTTCTTGGAAAAGGCAGAGACGGGTAAGGAGGATTCCAGCAGCAAGCATAATCCAGAGGCCTTCACAGCCAGCCCTGGACTCCGTGGGTCATCCCTGGATGCTTAATATTTGTCCAGTTTTCCAGCCCTCTCCATCATGCCCCCTCCTTCTGGTCCTGCTTCTTACACCATGTACTGGCTCTTTGAGGAAAAGGAGACCACTTGACAGCTGAATCTATATCAAAAAACCAATCGCTGGAGTTGCCAGCGAGAGCTTACAGATTTGGAAACCATATACTTTTCTCACAAAGGCACAGAAAGGCGTACCGTAGCTGTTGGAGTTTCAAGGTCCTTCGTGGAGTTACTTCGCCAGCCAGAGAGGAAAAGAGTAAAGAAACCAAGCACTTTGTCTCCCACCCTTACAGGCTCTGGCGGTTCGAACTTTCCTTCGGGGACTTTCTTGCCTCCCTAGGGAGGAGCCCTAGGCAGAGACTGTCAGGTGTCCTCTGAGATGCAGCTCGGACCACGGGAAACTCAGAAATCTTGGCTAGAAGGAAGCAAAGAGTTAACCTCAGTGCCTCACCCAGTCAGGCCACAGCGGTCTGAAGTCTTTCCCTGGAGCTGCCCGCTGAAGTGTAGCCTCAGCTAGAGCCTTCAATTGCCACCAGGTTCCAACACAGTCCACAGAGGGCCACCAGTTAGGAAATATGAGAGAGAGAGAGAGATCTCGGCTGTCTTGGCAGAACCTCCAAAAATGTTAGGGTACGGACAGACCGGATGAGGGTCAAGAGATGCAGGGAGGCGCGCAGTACGGCCGGGGCTGGCAAGCCAGAGGTGCGCGCCGGCAACCCAGAGATCCGAGTAAAGAGCAAATAATTGCGACACACAAAAAGATTAAGAAAGAAAAGTTATTTAGAATTAAATTAGAAAAAGGGAAGGAAAAGAGAAGATTCAGCTCCCCAAGGTGAGGGAGGGGGACCAAAGCCAGGAAGCATGGTGACAGCCATGACGCAAAGAGCACAGGGCCACGCCAGACGCTAGCACGGCAATGGCCCCCGAGTCCGCAGTTTCTTTAGAAGCAAAGCGAACACACGGCGGCAGAAGGCGATCCGGGAATAATGACGCCACGAGGAATTTGGACAGTGTCCTCCAGTGCCAGGTGCCCTTTAGGAGGCATTGTTATTAAGTGCTGCTATAGTCTGCAGTGGCTTCTTGGCTTGATTTGCAGTTGCTTAATGACATGCAATGGGGCAGTCCCTTAATGACGTGCCCGTGTTCACCCGCCATCTGTGTGTCTTTTTTTTTTTTCTTTTGAAAGCAGGATTTATTGAGGATAGAAAAGTTCCCACAGTGGGAGGGGGCCCGAGAGGGTTACCCTGTGTGTCTTCTTTGCTGAGGAATCTGGTCACGTGTTTTGCCGGCTCTTAAATTGGGTTGTTTCTTTTCTTATCGTGGAGTTTCAAGGGTTCTTTGTATATTTTGGACACGAGTCCTTTCTCACACAGGTGCTTTTGCAAATCCTTCCTCCCAGTCCGTGGCTTGTGTTTTCAGTCTCTTTTGCAGGGTTTTTTACAGAGTAGAAGATTTTACTCTTAGTCCAACTTAACCGTTTTTTCTTTTGTGGACTGTGCTTTTGGCGTTGTTTCTAAAATTCACCACCAAAGCCAAACCCAGGCTGGTTGAAAAACAAACAAGAAACATTGAATTGTGAGTGACTTGTCACATGATCTTATTGTTCAAAGGCTAAAAGAGACACAATCCTTTAGATTTACTCAAAGCAAAGCGTCCGATTCAAACGAATCTCTTCTCATCCGAACACGTGTGGAGAGGTGGTTCATGCTTCCAGGCCGTCGCTTCAGGCCGCCAGGAGGTGGGATTCACAGTGTCTGCAGCTCTGGCACGACTCGCTCTCCGCTCCGAGCATGGCCGGCTCTGTGGCTCTGCAGACTTCCTGCTGTGCACCCAGAGACAGATTTCTTCCCACTTGCCTGGTTCCACCCCATACAGGGCACTCGGCCTGCAGTGCGGCTGCGTCCTGACTTCTCATGTGGGTGATGCTCTCTGATGTTTCCGTTTCTGCTACTCTTCTGGCTGATTTGGAAGGCAAAAAAGGCCAGGCCCGGCTCATATTTCCAGCAGATTGTTGTCAAACCTGCTGCGCTCAAAAATGAAGTGCCTGAATACCGTGGTATTAAATGGCAGGCAGTTCAAGCAGGTAGAGTGAAAGTCATGGAAACGTTTCAGGCAGTCGTGGCCCAGCACGGTGAAAACGCTCTCAAGCATGCAGCCTGCGCCGTGCAGTGGTGTGGGAAGATGCTCCAAGGTGGATCGTTACTTTTTGTTCTTTTTAAGTTTTTTGTGTTTTTGTAGAGACGAGGTCTCACCCAGGCTGGTCTTGAACTCCTGGTCTCAAGAAATCCTCCCTCCTCGGCCTCCCAAAGCGTTGGGATTACAGGCCTGAGCCCCTGCACCCGGCCCCAGAATGTTTTGTTAAGCAACAAAACGTAGCGCACAGCTCAGGTGATAGAAGACGTGTTTTTGGATTTAAAA
>NW_007079792.1:0-1360 GCF_000164805.1 Carlito syrichta | reverse complement strand
CGACCCTGCCCTCCCCCTGGTGGGAAAGACCGTGCCCCTCTCCCAGGGTCCGTCCTCCCTCCCCAGCCTCCCGTGAACCTGCTCCTGCGGGGGTCCGGCCGACCTCCCTGCTATGCCGGACTCCAGGGCACGTGGCCTCGTCTTTGACTCGCCCGCCTCGGCCTCCCTCCCTGCCGCCAGAGGACTCCTTCTTGTCTTCAGAAATGGCGCCCTTTCCGTGGTCCACCTTGGCTCCAGGGTGTTCGCTCCTCGTCCCCTGGGGCTAACCTCACCCGCCTTCGGGACTTTAGGCGCCGGCGGTGTGATCGGTGGCTCCAAACGGAGGGCTCTAGCTCTGCTCCTCCCTTCGCGCATTGTGCCGTCCCTCCTGGCTGCCCTCCCAGCCTCCGGTGAGCCCGTTCTTTCTCTGCTTTGTGTCGGTTTTGCAGAGGCAATGCCCGTTGGGAAGGCGATCGGGCTTTGATCCCTGGCCAGAGAATGCAGGAGGGGCCCGTGCTCTGCCGCCCCTTGTCCCCAGCAGCAGGGGGTGCGGGAGTCTTAGGGCTGGGTGGGGGTGGGAAGGGGTGCAGGCGCCGGCAGGAGGGGTGTCCACACACACAGGAGCAGGTCACCACGCACCCTCCGTGCCTCGGTGTACACAGGTGGCGGAGATGTGCCCACAGGGAAGGGGTCTTCAGCAGCATACTGACATGTGGCCAGCTTAGTGGTTCACCCGTCATCCCAGCACTTTGGGAGGCCGAGGTGGGAGGACTGCTTGAGCCCAGGAGTTCGAGACCAGTCTGGGCAACGTAGAGAGACCCCATCTCTACAGAAAATAAAAGAAATTAGCCGGGTGTGGTGCTGTGTATCTGTAGTCCCAGCTACTCGGGAGGCTGAGGCGAGAGGATCGCCAGAGCCTGGGAGGCTGAGGCTGTGGTGAGCCGTGGTTGTGCCACGGTGCTCCAGCCTGGTTGAGAGTGGGGCCCTGACTCAAAAGACCAATAGTGATAATAGTGACATGCTAATGAGTTAAGGGGGTCTGGGGGTCGCCGGTGCGGGTCCTGCGGGCCTGTTCCAGGCCACTCGGGCCTTGCAAGGGTCTGCGCTTCCTCTAGCACCTGGGGGTGCTGGACCCGTCAAGCCGTTGCGGCTGGAGACAAGGAGACTAGGGCGACTCGTTAGGGTTCCTTCGGAGACTTGAAAAAAGAAAGAAAAGGCCGGGCTCGGTGGCCCAGCCTGTCACCCCAGCACTTCGGGAGGCCGAGGCGAGTGGATGGCCTGAGCCCGCGGGTTCGAGACCCACCTGGACAACTGGGCGAGACCTCGTCTCCACCATCAATCAAAAATCAGCCGGGCGGGGCAGCGCGCGCCTGTAGTTCCA
>NW_007079791.1:0-1096 GCF_000164805.1 Carlito syrichta | reverse complement strand
TGATTTGACCAAGGAGGTTATACATAGATTCATATGAAAAAATCCATGGTACATTTAATATTTATGCACATACACAAGTTACACTGCTTTACATTTAAAAAGAAAGAGTGTATGGTCTTTCTCTTGGGAAGTTTATGTGACTATGTAATATGTTTGGTATAATGAACAAAACTCTAGCTCCATTAGTCTTTATTTTCCTTTTCTTCTTCTCTTTTACTAATTTTTAACTATTTTATCTTCTATTATTTGTATAATAGGGTCTTTCTAAGTCAACTAAAATTCTATTAGGACAGTTTATAATAGATACATAAACCCATGCGTAAAAGTTCAGATATTTTTATATTGGATATCAAAAGACTTGAAATCACAAGACTTGGATTTTCATTTTTATTCTGACTCCATTTACTAAGGGTACAATTTTGGAGACATTATTTAAGGTAATATCTACTTCACATGATTGTTAAAAGAATTAAATAAAATAGCATAACTAAATGTAATTTTCAAATTGTAGCATGATATATAAATTATATTTAAAGGCATCAAATATTAATGTGAAAATATAATTAATTAAACAAACAAAAAAAGTAGTGTATCTCTCAGAGGAAAAAAAATGGTTTGTCTGTAATTTCTGTCCTTCCTGAGCTTGTTTGTAATTGCTCTGGCTTTTATGTTAAAGAATATCAGCTATACCAGGTGATTTTCTCAAGTTTATTTCCAACTTAACTCTTTCTTCAACACATTCCAAATAACTTCTGTCCTCAACTATCCTACCATGACTACTCTCATTAAGATAACCTGGAATTCCTTTATTGTTAGTTCCAATACATATTTTGTAGTCTTAACTCATCTGACCACTCACTATTTGACCTTCCCTTCTGGAAAACTGTCTTTCACTTCTTTGACCACATTCTCTCTTTTTTTTCCTTCTATCTCTAGCAGCTTAGACTTCTCAATGTCTTTTGCAAACCCTACTTTTGCCCATCATTTAATATCTGGCAGCCCTAGCCGGGCTCGGTGGCTCAGCCTGTAATCCCACGCCATTGGGAGGCTGAGGTGAGTGGATTGCCTGAGCCCGTGGGTTCGAGACCCGCCTGGG
>NW_007079790.1:0-1065 GCF_000164805.1 Carlito syrichta | reverse complement strand
CCTGGGCAATGGAGTGAGACTCCAACTCAAACAAACAAACAAACAAACAAACAAACAAACAAACAAACAAACCCACAGCGATATGCCACTTTACACCTTCTTGATAGGCAAACATAAAGACATCTGGGTAATTCCAAGTGTAGGGAAGATATCATTCAACAGAGCTACTTTATAATGTTGGTGGGAGAGTAATTTGGTACATTTGAGGAAACAATTTGCAAACTTGTTCAACTTTTCAAATTGAACAAAATCTAAAAGAACTAGCATATCAAAACCAAGTTATATAGCTAGAGCAATATTTTTCAAACTGTCAAATTCAACTTAGGTGACCCAAACTTTAAAATCAAGAGGGAGGAATAATAAGCATTAAGGGTTAGTACTGTTTCGTGAAAACATCCACTCCAGTTATAGCGGTAAAAGCAGAGTCACTAGTTAAAGTGTTTCCCCTCCCTGATGAACTGCACAAAATTAAAAACCCATTAACAGAAAACTGAGTGTGCTCACTCTTTAAGTTGTAGAAATCAGAGTATAAAAAGCGTCTACCGACTGCAAACTTGTCATGGCATTTGCATCTTAAAACCAAACTGAATTATCCTAAACAGCAATAGCTTTATTATCAGATATATAACACCGCTTATCAGTTAGAGGGAGACCAGTAACCTAAAGTGTATTTCTATACAACAGAATGAAAAGCGTCACTATTACTAAAACCACACCCTCACACCACATGCCTTTGTAAACATTTAGTATGTTTTTTCAAAGGCAGGAAAACTTAAGTTATATTCATGGATGCATTGCTGGCTGTTAGTCACATTATTCAATTAGCAGTTGTCAGAAATCAAAAGCCTTAGGGAAAAAAATGAAACCAATACAAACACATTTTATAAGAAATAATGTAATTATCTGTGTAGTTAGGAACAAATGAATTACATAAGCACAGAATATGAGAATTTTGACCAATAGTATTTGAGAAATGTTTGGGGTTTTAGGTGACCACCAACTAACTGGGAGACAGTCTGAAGAGGCTGCTAGAGCTCATCTCAGATTCTGTATTAATAGAAGAGT
>NW_007079789.1:2189-3415 GCF_000164805.1 Carlito syrichta | reverse complement strand
CACCTCATCTATACAATAAATCAAAAATTATCCAGGCATGGTAGTACGCGCCTGTAGTTCCAGCTACTTGGAAGGCTGAGGTGGAAGGATCGCTGGAGCCCAGCAAGTTGAGGCTACGGTAGCCGGGAGCATGCTACTGCACTCCAGTCTGGGTGACACAGTGAGATTCCAACTCAAAAAGTAAATATATATATTCCATCATTTTTATGATCAAGCAAAATATGCAATTTCAAAATGAACTTGAAACCAGCCCAATTTCCCCATAGAACTGATATTTATGGCAACCTCTCTCTTTTGGATAAACATAAAATTGATGGTCGTGGTCTTAAGGCTTGAAAATTATATCCGTCTTATTCTTCTTCAGGAAACTGACCCTCATCCCAGATCATGTCAAGGAACTAAAATTTATCAGATCACCATACCCAGACAATGAGATAGCATACTCCTCATTCATCATGATTGTTTTAAAAATTATCCCTAGTTTCTGCTTTTTTTTCACAAAGCTACATTTATTCCCTGCTACATAAACCTCCAATTTTAGTTGGCTAGGGAGATGGATTTATGGTTTGTCTTCTGTCTCTCTGACTGACATCACCCATAATATAATGAAGCCTTCTTCCCTGGCAACATGTTTTCTCATTGATTTTCTTTCTTTACAGTGAACAACAGGACCTAGATCAAACCTCTGGTATTTTAGTAACAAATTTATTTGTTAAAGCTATCCACAAATTTTAAATTATTATTATATAACTTATACTAGCTGTTATCTAAATTTTATAGCTTTTGTATTTTGTGGATTGATATGTCTTTCTAATTTTAGTACTGTAATTAAAGGTTATTCTTTCCAAGAGTGCCCAGTAGTCTGCAAACTTAATTAAATATCAATATAGATTACTAAGAATAGGTGGTATACTGGTAAGTTTTCTCCATATCTCACCAGGTACTATTGAGTTATTTCTAATTTTTAAAAATGCAAGTATTTTGAGCTGTAGCATAAGGAGTAGAGGGTAGATAAAAGATTATTTTTTAAAAATGACAGAATTGGGGTTTTTTTGGTTTTGTTTTGTTTTGTTGTTTTGAGTTGGAGTCTCACCTTGTTGCCCAGACTGGACTGCAGCAGCCACTCCTGGCCACCGCAGCCTCAACCTGCTGGACTCCGGCAATCCTTCCACCTCAGTCTTCCAAGTAGCTGGAACTACAGGCGTGTGCTACCACACCCAGCTAAT
>NW_007079789.1:0-1862 GCF_000164805.1 Carlito syrichta | reverse complement strand
CCTCAGCCTCCCAAGGCGTGGGATTACAGGCTGAGCCCAGAATTATTTCAAAAGTCACCTAACTGAAGTGAAAAACTACCTACAATGTTAGCATTTCTGAAAACAATTTTATAATACATTCCAAAATACTTTAGTAAAAAATAAAATGAAATGAAAATATAGGCTGGGAACAGGCTTCACAAGACTGAAAAAAATTATTTTATGAGCAAATTATAAAAGATTATAGATTTAATTATTACATGTTTTAGAAAAGTAGAAAGATGGACCACAAGAAATTAATATTAAGAATTAGAGCCCTTTCAGCACCTATATGTTTTCTACTGATTCATTCATAGGCTTTTCTTATGTAACTATTCACTTGCTGATTTATTTACAAATACTACTAAATCCTAAACCATACACAGATTATTTTCCCCCTCTCTGGAGAACTGGTCTCAGTGGAGAACTGGGCTGATTAGCAATATATCAATTTCTCTCTTTCTGAAAATAGTAAAAAGATGGCTGACCTGGAGTAAATCATGTCCTGCACTTAATGAGTCCCCACCTATTAATAATCTTAAATTGACTATAGACTCTGTTTCACACTCCAAGTACAGTGCATAATATTTGTTAATTCTTCAAAGTTTTTGAAGTGATTTCTCAAATTTTCTTTTCCTTTCTTTTTTTTCTTTCTCTTCCTCCTTTTCTTCTTTTCTTTCTTTCTTTTATGTTTTTTGTTTTTTCTTTTCCAAAACAGGCACCTACTCTTGCCCTCATACTTCAAAGAAAGAACCTAAGACTCTGGAAACAGATATAATTTTTCTCCCTAAGGAAATATAACTTGGGTTGAGTTATCAATATTCTATACATTCATCTGTGGAATAAATATAAACATTCCATAGATGCCTGGAACTGTGGTAGGCATTGGACCTTTCCAATGGTGAAAAAGAGAGTTGCAGGTTTACTCTCCAGCAGTACAGCAAGACAGAAGAGCAATAAACAAGTAACTGAGAAGGTGAGTAGAACAAATTGTGAGGAAAATTACAAAAATAATTTAAGTGAATTTTAAGTAGAGGATCATAGATATTATTTAACACACAATGTGTAAGTTGGGATTTGAAGAAAAAATAGAACAATGTTAGATAAAAAGTGAATAAGGAGGGGAGGTATTAAATCTAAAGAAGCAGAAAGAGATATAAAGAGAAAAATAAAGACCAGCAAACAGGCAGGGGCAACTCTTTTAGGAATTCATATGGTATGAAGATAAATTTGTTCTTTGTCTCAACAACAGTGGAAAAGATTGTGAATAGATTCAAATAAGAAAATAATATGGTGTGTTTTTAAAAGAATACTGTGGCTTTAATGTGGAGACTGGCCTCAAAGGGGAGAAGTGGATGAGAGGGTGGATAGTGAGAAATTTACTGCAGTGATTGAAATTTCAGATTGCAGTGACCTGGGATTGGAAGAATGAAATTCATAGCCCTTATTGGGAAGGACCTTGTTTCCCTTATATGGACCCTGAACTTAACTTTTCAGGCAGGAGGGCACTATTCTAGGTGACTCTATCCAGGAGTGTGTATTTAGTGTGGTGTTTTAGAAAGATAACTCTTATTGTAGCATCTGGAAAGTTAAATAAAGGTTCAATATGAATAAATGTGTCAATTGGAAGGTAAATGACTTATTAAAGGTTATACAGCAAACAGATGGCAGAGTTGAAATCTTTATTTCTAATTTAATATTACTGCCGCTCAACTAAGACACATCTAATGATATTGTATATATCTCTCATATTGGTATTATATAATATTAGTGTTGATATTAACATCATCTTGTTAAATGCATACACACACACACACACACACACACACACACACACACACACA
>NW_007079788.1:0-1072 GCF_000164805.1 Carlito syrichta | reverse complement strand
CTTGTCTGAAACCCCTGAGCTCAGGCAGTCCTCCTGCCTCCACCTCCCAAACTGCTGGGATTATAGACTTGAGCCACCATGCCCAGCAAAAATATAATTTTTAAAAATAATGTCTTCAGGTGTATCTATTCCGACTTTAGTTAATAGTGTCTCGTGTCTAGTTTTGGAGGCTGGAATGTTCCAGGGAAACAAAAAATTCTCTGTCATTTGGTGTTTTGAATAATTGCTTTAAAATATACTCCTAGGCCTGAAATTTGGTTCTGGCTTTTTCTTTTATAACTCCGTTTTTTTTGTTTGTTTTACCCTTTGATTCATAACAGGAGAGTTTTACAACTATGTAACCAGTCTTCTAGCATAGTAAAATCTAACAGCTTTTGTGACTATTGATGTACTAATTTTATATCAGATTATCGGTGTATAGGAAGCTTGAGGTAACCGTGGTCAGATTTATCATTTTGAACACACTAGGTTAGTGTTGGAGAATTTGTAAAACAGAAACTTAACCTACTATACTTTCAAAGAGTGATGTTTATGAGATTATTACTTTTAAGATTTAAGGGTTTTATAGTTCAGGTTAACAATTTTTATATATCAAAATATCAGGCTGGGCATGATGGTTCATGCCTGTAATCCCAGCATTTTGAGAGGCCTGAAGGAGGATTCCTTGAGCCCAGGAGTTTGAGACAAGCTTAAGCAACAAAACAAGATCTTGTCTCTAAAAAAAATTTAAAAATTGGCTGGACACAGTGGCTCATGTCTATAATCCCAGCACTTTGGGAGGCTGAGGCAGGAGAATTGCTTGAACCCAGGAGGTCAAGTCTGTGGTGAGCTATGATTGTACCACCGCCCTCCAGCCTGGGCACAAAACTGTCTCCAAAAGAAAAAAGAAAAAAAGAATCAGAGTACTAAAACTTATCCATATGCTGCTTATTGAAAATTGTTCAGCTGCTCGGTGGCTCAGCCTGTAATCCCAGCGCTTTGGGATGCCGAGGTGAGTGGATTGCCTGAGCCTGTTGGCGAGACCTCACCTCTACAATAAAAATAAAAAATTAGCCAGGCGTGGTAGCATACG
>NW_007079787.1:0-1075 GCF_000164805.1 Carlito syrichta | reverse complement strand
GGGAGGGTGAGTAACTGAGTCATGACTGAAGTCTCATACTCATGTCTGTCTGGGCTGATAAATTTCGCATGCTTCGCATAGCTCAGGCTTCTCTCAGCTATTTTCTTGTCTCATTTTAAAAATAAAAATCTTTTACATGAACCTGAATGCTGTGATGGTTAATTTTAGGTGTCAACTTGACTGCATTAAGGTATATCCAGATAGCTGAGACGCATTATTTCTGGCTATGTCTGTGAGGGTTTTTCCAGAGGAGACTGGCATTTGAGTCAGTTGACTGAGGAAGATCTGCCCTCACTCATTGTGGGCGGGCACCATGAAATCTGCTAAACAAAAATAGGTAGAGAACAAAAAATACGCGGAGGAAAGGTGAACTTGTGTTCCCTCTTCTGGAACTGGGACACCTTCTTTCCTGCCCTTGGACAGTTGAACTCCGGGTTCTACAGCCTCCGGACTCTCACACTTACACCAGCAGTCTCTCAGTTTCTCAGGCTTTTGACTTTGGACTGAGTTGTGCTACTAGCTTTCCCTGGTTCACTGGCCTATCATGGGATTTCTCGGTCTCCATATTTACGTGAACCAATTTCCCTTATAAATGCTCTCTCCTGTCTCTATATATCTGACTGGTTCTGTTTTTCTGGAGAACCTTAACTAAAACAAAGGCTGTGTTTACCTCACCGTATCCTAAACCCTGGACCCCCACACTTTGTGTTTAGTCATGCAGCTTTTTCTCATTTCCTTGAGTGACAGGTGACCCCTTTCTCCCGACAGCTGTCACCCATACTTTCCCCTGTGGCTGAAATGCCCTCCTGTGGCCTTCCTTCTTCCAAGTAGTTAATCCCTTAGTCCTTTAAGATTCAGCACAACGATTACTTTCTCCAAGAAGCCTTCCTGATCCCTTTAACTAGATACATGTTGCTATTGCACCCTGTAAGTGTTGTTTAATGTCTTCGGGTTACCTCTACAAGAATGTATGCTATGTGGGGAGAGGGACTTCTTGGCTGCCCACCCTAGTAGCTCTGATGCCTGTATGGGGCCTGGAGCTTGGCCATACTCAATAATTATTTTAATCGTTTTT
>NW_007079786.1:208489-208914 GCF_000164805.1 Carlito syrichta | reverse complement strand
CGCCTGCCCCCGCGCCGAGGGAGCCCGGGCGTCCCCTGGAGACCCCGGGCCGCGCGCTGGGTGGGGCGTCCCAGGCCGGGGGGAGGGAGCAGAGGCATCGCGAAGGGGGAGCCGGCGGGGCGGCTGAGGGTCGGCGTGGCCGGGACCGCCTGGGTCCTGGGACCCTGCAGGGAGTGCCTCTCCCACGGCGCGAGTCCCACTCGGCCCAGGCCCAGCAGGGCCACCCAGCTGCCCAGGAAGAAAGCCACACGCGGACCGTCCTCCCAACATTTCATTAGGAAAAGCAGGACGCGAAGGAAGGAAAACTCATGCAACCAAAGAGGACGGGACGGGGTCGGCCGCGAACCGGCAGCGTCCGCGCGGGGCCAGAAGACACGAAGCAGTAAGGCACGGCCGCCTCGGCCCCGGGGCGGAGCAGGCGGCCG
>NW_007079786.1:203491-207685 GCF_000164805.1 Carlito syrichta | reverse complement strand
CCCGGGCTCTCTTGGGCTCTCTCCCACCCCTCTGCTGGCTCTGCCTCCTCTCCAACCTATGAGTGTCACAGGGTCCAGAGTCCCTTGCACCTACTCACAGCCTCCCTGGGGGGCTCAGGGCTTTCAGTGTCATCTACCAGCTCACAAAGGTCCACATCCATCCCAGACTTTTCTGCAAACTCCAGACTCTATAGCCAGCTGCCTGTTTGTCATTTTAGGTCTACTTAACTATCGAATGGCAGTTGGGTTCAACCTTCCCAAGTCCAGGCCAACCTACCTTGGCATCATTCCGCCTACCCAGTCTGAGAGGACCCTGAATTTCTCCCCTGGCTTTCCCAGTTCCCATGGAAGGATTGGGTGGTTCTGAGGAACACCTGGTCTCTGTCCCCTAACCTCCAGAAGACTGTCCCACCAATAGTCTTGCCCAACCTCTGTTTATGGCATTTGACCCCATCCTTCCAGTTGCTTAGGCCAAAAACCCGGGAGTCCCCCTTGACTCCTCTCTTCCTCTCATGGCCCACATCCAATCCCTCAGCCAATTCTGTCGTTCTATCAAAACTACCCAGAATCCAAAGGCTGTGACTTCAACATTCCAAGGTTTCTGCTGAATGAGGGCGCTCCCACACTCCGCTCTACAATCACTTGCCTGTCTGTGTGCAAATAACCTGCTACCTGGTTTCTCTGATGCTAATCTTAACTCTCTTATAGTCCATTCTCAACAGATAATCTACAGCAATCCTTCAGGCTGCAAGTCCGATCACAAGTCTCCCCTACTCAATTCCTTCCTTTCACTGACTGCCTTCTCACTCAGAGCATAAGCCAAAGACCCTACAAGGGCCCATAAAGGCCCTACATTGTGATCTGTGAGTCCTCCATTACCCATCTGTCCCCTCCACTGTGCTCTCTCTTATACGCTCTATGCCAGCCACACTAGCCTCACGGCTGTGCCGTCAATGTTCCAGAGTTTCTACTGAATGGGATCTTTCGCATACTGTGCTCTCCCTGCCTTGGATGCTTTCTCAAATAAAGTTCATTAACTGGCTGCCTTACTTCCTTCACTCCTTCTCAGTTCTCATCTCCTCACCCTACTGCCCCAACAGACCAACGTGCAATCAATCCCCCACTGCTCTCTTTCTTTGCCATACTACTCACCACCTTCTAAAATAGAGTATAATACTCAAACTTGTGTTGTGTGTCTTGTATTTCCTGTTTCACCTATGCCTTCAGGTGGTGGTCTGGTAACTGTTGTGACATAACAAACCATCACCAAACTTAGTGACTTAAAACAACAATGATCATTTGCATCTTCAATCTGAACAGTTACTGGAGGTAAGGCTCATGTTTGCTCCATGTGGCAGCAGCTGGGCTGGCTACACCGTGGGCTGGAGTAATCCGCTTCCAAGAGGCCTTGCACGGCAGGCAATTTTGTGCTGGCTGCCAGCTGGGACCACTCAGAAAAATATGATAACCAAATGCTTTGGTTCCTTTCCATGTGGCCTGTGCTTCTTCACGGCGAAATGGCTGGATTCCAATGGTACATATCGAGAGAGAGAGCATAAGAGAGCATGTACCCGCTGGGTGGAAGATGTATCATCTTATATGACCCAGCCTCAGAAGTCACAGTGTCCCCTCTGCTGTATGTAAGCCATTGGTCAAGGCAGTCACTACTCACGTTCTAGAAGAGGGGGCAGAGACCCCACCTCTTCATGGAAAGAGCAAGCAGAACAGAAAATAATGTTGAAACCATTTTTCAAAAAGTGGATACACTAAAGTTGGAACCCCCAAAGGCTGAGACCCCATAGTGGGGGAAACAGAACCAGGGAAGAGGAACAGTCCAAGCAAGGGTGTAATCTCAGAGAGGAAAGATTCAGCCAGCTTCCACAGCAGAACTCTGGAGCTAGATTTGGGAATGCTGTGCCCCTCAGAGGGGAGGGTGGGCAGTCAATTCCAAAGCATTTCCAGGCCTCTTCTCTGGCAGGTAAATCAGCTGAGAGGCTATCCTCTGAGAAAGAGTTCCGGGCATGTAGGCTGTCAGAAGCAAGGGCATGTTGAAGGCGGGAAGAGGCATGCCAAACTGAAAAAGGGTACCAGAGAATTCCAGCAGAGCACCCGCAGTGCCCGCCATACCCTGCCAGAACGTAAGCTCCTTACAGAAGGACATCTGTGTTTCACTCACTCGTGTATCCCCTGTGCCCACAAGAGTGCGTGTTTTGTGGCAGGTGGTCATTAAATGTTTCTTAAATTCAACAGGATCGTCAATGGAAAGAAATATATATTTTATTACTTCCACACTCAAGGTCTTCCACACCCAAAATAACAAAAATTTCCCCGTAACTTCTTCTAATACTTTTTACAGTTATGTTTCTTACATTAATATTTTAAAGCTCTCAGAGTCTTATTATCCCACCATGCTAACTGGTTTGTTGAGCTACAATTTACATGCAGTAAAATGTACAAATATTAAATTTATAGATTGGTACCATTTACATATGTATACATCCATGAAACTACCACCCAGATTGAGATGCAGACGTTTTTCATAAGTACAAAAAGTTCCCTCATGCCCCTTTCCAATGAGGTAACCACTATTCTGATTTCTATCAATATTGAATATAAAAATGAATTAAAATCTCAAATTGAAGAAGAAAAGAAATTGAAATAATTTGAAATTTCAACACAAACATAAAACAGTTAGGTTGTGTTATTTTATATAAAGGCAAACAAAAATTAAAACTATTTAAGATAGACATTTTGACCATGAGACAGACACCAAACAACAGTGGTGACTAAAAGCAAAATGGCAGACCACCTTGAACTGACAAAGGACTTTAGAAAAGTGGCAGGGTATAAAATCAATGTACAAAAGACAGTCACAGTTTTATACACCAACAACAAACAGGCAGAGAACCAAATAAAAAGTATGATCCCATTCACAATAGCCACCAAAAAATTGAAATACCTCCACATCTTCCTAACCAGAGAAGTGAAAGACCTTTACAACAAAAATCACAAAACATAGCTCAAAGAAATCCCAGAAGACACAAACAAATGAAAGACTATCCCAGCCGGGCTCAGTGGCTCAGCCTGTAATCCCGCGCCTTTGGGAGGCTGAGGTGAGTGCATTGCCTGAGCCCGCGGGTTCGAGACCCACCTGGGCAACTTGGCAAAACCTCATCTCTACAATAAATCAAAAAATTCTCAGACTTGGAAACGAAAATAGAGAGATTCATATGGAAACAAAAATAGCAAAAACAAGCCTTAGCAAAAGAAACAAAGCAGGAGGAATCACACTCCTGAACTTTAAAGTTTACTATAAGACTACAATAATCAAAACAGCCTGGTATTGGTATAAGAACAGGCATATAGATCAGTGGAACGGGATAGAGATTCTGAGAGCAAAATCTCAATCTCTCAACCAACTCATCTTCAACAAATTCTCCACCAACTATTGGAGAGAGGAGAACCTATTCAGTAAATGCTGCTAGGAAAACTGGTTAACCTCATGCAGAAGAATGAAACAGGACCCCTACCTGTCACCATACACAAAAATCAACTCCAAATGGATCAAAGACTTAAATGCAAAATGCCAAACTTTAAGAATCTTAGAAAATGCAGGAGACACCTTCATGGAAATTGGAACAGGCAACCAATTCCTGATCAAAACGCTAGACATCCATGCCATAAGAGATAAGATAAACAAATGGGACCTTATCAAACTGAAAAGCTTCTGCAAAGCAAAAAAAACCATCAAGGGAGTGGGGAGACAGCCCACAGAACGGGAAAAAATATTTGCCAACTGTATATCTGACAAAGGCCTAACATCCAGGATCTACCAGGAACTCAAATGTGCCGAAAAGAAAAAAATTAACAGCCCCATTAAAAAATGGGCAAAAGACATGAATAGACACTTCTCAAAAGAAGAAATACGCCGGGCTCCGGTGGCTCAGCCTGTAATCCCGCGCCTTTGGGAGGCTGAGGTGAGTGGATTGCCTGAGCCTGCGGGTTCGAGACCCGCCTGGGCAGCGAGACCTCATCTTTACAATAAATCAAAAAATCAGCCGGGTGTGGTAGCGCATGCCTGTAATTCCGGCTACTTGGAAGGCTGAGGCGGAAGGATCACCGGAGCCCAGCAGGTCGAGGCTGCGGTGGCCGGGAGCGGCCACTGCACTCCAGTCTGGGCGACAGAGTGAGACT
>NW_007079786.1:171443-203471 GCF_000164805.1 Carlito syrichta | reverse complement strand
ACTGTATATCTGACAAAGGCCTAACATCCAGGATCTACCAGGAACTCAAATGTGCCGAAAAGAAAAAAATTAACAGCCCCATTAAAAAATGGGCAAAAGACATGAATAGACACTTCTCAAAAGAAGAAATACAGGCAGCCAACAGACGTATGACAAAATGCTCAGCCTCACTAATCATCAGAGAAATGCGAATCAAAACCACATTGAGATACCACCTAACTCCAGTGAGAATGGATGGACATCATTAATAAAACAAAAAACAACAGATACTGGCAAGGATATGGAGGAAAAGGAACACTTCTTTTCTCTTTCTTTCTTCCCTTTTTTTTTTTGAGCTGGAGTCTCACTCTGTAGCCCAGGCTGGAGGGCAGTGTCATGCTCATGGCCACCGCAGCCTCAACCTGCTGGGCTCAGGTGATCCCTCTGCCTCAGTCTCCCAAATAGCTGGAAATACAGGCGCTTGCCACCACACCTGGCTAATTTTTTAAAATTTATTTTAGAGACAAGGTCTCACCAAGTTGTCCAGGCTGGTCTCGAACCCCTCGACTCAGGCAATCCTCTTGCCTCGGCCTCCCGAATTGCTGGGGTTACAGGCTCGAGCCACTGCGCCCAGCAAGGGAATGTTTCTACACTGTTGGTGGAAGTGCAAACGAATTCAACCTTTATGGAAAACAGTGTGGTGATTCCTAAAAGAACTAGAAATTGACCTTCCATATGACCGCACAATTCCCCCTCTGGGAATATACCCGGAAGAACTCAAACCATTCTCCTAAAAAGATGCATGCACACGCCTGTTTATTGCAGCACTATTCACAATAGGAACAATGATGGAACCAATTGTGTGACCCATCGAAATTGAATAAAAATAAATGTGGTACATATACACAATGGAACATCATGCAACCATAAAGAAAGACAAAATTATGGACTTCGCAGCCACTTGGATGGATTTGGAGTCGATCATACTCAGTGATCTATCACAGAAACAAAGATCTAAGTACCACATGTTCTCACTCATGAGTGGACCCTGAACACTATCATAATACCACAAAAAAGGGATTGGCAGTAGCAGGACACTGCCAGGCATGGAGGAGGGCGGCACATAACATCAGTGAGGAGACCTGACTTGTACTCCCCAACTTCAAAAAAATAAAAGATAAAGCAAAATGGCTCCAATAAAGCAGAGGGAATGCATAAAGTTTACTGTTTCACCTTTCCCACTGAGATCCACCCAGAACTGATGGTTGTACGTGACCACAAAGTGTGGTTAAGGTTCATTTTTTCCATCTGAGTCTCTGTCTGATGACCTTGCCCCTTTTATTGAAAAGGCCACCCTGTCCCCGCAGCTCTCCTTCCTCTTCCGTCCTAGATGAAGTGCCTGTGTGTGTGAGGGTCTGGGTCTCAGTTCTGCTTTCCCTCCTAATGGGTCCCTTCATCCAGCTTGCACCAATACCACACTTAGTTTCAGACAATAAAAACCAATTTTATAAAACGAATGACACAACTAAAATAAGGAAATGATAAAAATAAATGCATTTTAAGATCAAGGGAAACAAAGGAGAACAAGGAAACTGGCAACTTAGGGAGGCGTGTAAGGGGGTCAGGGGCTTAAAGACACTTTAACTTAGTTTGACGTTCCGGCTTCTCAGGTCAGCCCTACAGGTCAACCAGCTCTTCGCTGCATCAGGGGCTTGATCTGAATAAAGTGTGTGTGTTGAGAAAAAGCGCTCACAGTCAACCTCATACTTCACCTGGGGTGAGGAATTTAATGTGACTTCTCCTCTTTCTCAGCACGAGGATCTCCCTCTCTATGCTGTTGGTCTGTTCCCCCCAACTCCGAGCCTGTTCCTTTCTCTATTTGTTTTTCCCTGCCTTGTTCATGGCCTAGAGATGCCACTGACCCAGTACCTAGGGCAGCCGGGAGCCTCAGCTATAGAGAAAAAGGAGGGAGGACGTGGCAAAAGGGGCTAGGGCAGTTGCTTTTTCATGTCAGTGGTGATAAAGGTCATGTTACATATGGTGTTTGGGAGAACAGTTGATTTTTCAATTAGTAAAGTTGGTTTTGACAAATAAAGAAGAAAATGGCAAGGTGTGACTTGACTGAGCAGAAGCAGTACTAATTATAGTACCCCTGCGAAACTGTTTGTGGTGAAATAACACATATGGTGGCCAATGCACACAAGTCAGGACAAGTTGTACTTCAAAGTGTTAATGAAGTCTATTTTCAAATGCTCGGCTTTCAAAACATGTTCCTTATTTATCAGATATCATCACTTAAAACAAATAAGAACCTAAGCCATGATTCCTCCTTATAAGACTTTTATTAATGCCAGAAATGAAAAAGCAAAAACAAAATGAATTTGAAAAATCAGTGTGATTGTGGGTGCAGAGACGATATGACTGGGGACTGAGGAGAAAGCCAGGCCCCAGGGGAGCCTTCCATCTCAACTCGGACCTAAAGGTCATGGTTCAGCTGATCCTTGTTCCATGGTGAAGTGACCTGTACAGTGATCCCTCACCGGGTGGCTTTTTGCCTTGATACCCAGGCTGTGTGCTGGGTCCCGGAGCTTCTTCCTCCCCAAGGATAGCTGAACTCCCAGCGTTCCTGAGTTTGTAGCCTTCTGGCCTCGCAGGCCTGAGACCCTTCAGTTCCCCGTCCAACACTGGATAACCCCCAATCTGGAGGAATTTTCTAACAAAACAAGACAGAAAGAAACAACACAAAAAGACACTACAAAAAATCAATGTGGGGCTCATCACTGCATTGCCTTGTTATGCCAGTTCCCATATCTTCCAGAAAGGTATACAACACTCCATGGACACTTGACTCAGAATGGTCTATGAGATTATTTCTGTAACAGACATCAGGCCCTTGGCCAGAAACATAACCCTCTCTCACAGGCACATCGATTATCTCTGTCAAAACCAAAACTTGGCTGCCATAATTTTGACTTACGGTGCCTTTCTCAGGAGCCTATGCTGCTATCAGTTCAAAAACTACCTGATCTTTGCTTCCCTGAGCTGTTACTCTTTTGCATAGTCATTCTTTAGCAGTTTTATCAATGCAAGACATAATTGCATGTACTCTGAAAATGACGGTTGAGTCAACTTTTTAAAAATTATTTTTTAAAATTCTGACCTCTGTCACCTTCCGTGCCTTTTCAGAGCACTCCTGTTTTTAATTACTCACATCCAAACAGGTCACACTTCTCATGTGTGTGTTGCTTCATGCTATACATGCATTCCTGGAAATGTTTTGTAGAAACACATTTCTTTTTTTGGTCAATTGAATCACACTTCACTACTGACATCATTTCAGCTGTAGTTTCTTATCTGTCTTCAGGCTGGTGTGGTTCTTGGCACGTGGGGCTACAATTTCTCTGCACAATCTTTGTCAGGTAATCCATGATGCTGACACAAGTGTCTCACACATGAGGAAGCTACCGTGTATGGGAACTAGCAGCCTGCAGCCTTGGTCTCTTACCTGAAACTCTGTAATGCTTTGCGAGTCACATGGGGAGTAAGGTAGCTTCTTACAGGCTTATGAAACAGAATGGCTGTGGGGTGTGAGATGTGGGGAGCTCTCTCCTTGCTCTGTCCAGGCCCACTAAAGGCCCTGAACTTAGTTAAAGTACTTGGTGATTTCCTCCCCACTTTTCCCCAGGAAGAAAATAACATCTCCAGAACACGCTGCTTTGAAAATCAAAATGATTTCTTGAATGGTCTGCAAAACTAAGACTTTGGCATATGCTTAACTTTGGGGTGATTTGAAATCCTGAAACTCTGTAGCAAAGTGTACAACTGCCTCAACTACACTGACTACCACGGACCTGACTGCCTATCTGATCTATTCTCACACGTAAGGCACAGTGCCAGTTGGAATGGAGGACTAGTATCTGCTTAGTTCTCAGTTATCCAGATATGTCTTCTGGTTGTCGGTGCTCAGAAGGATCAAGAGGGGTCAGTAAACAAAGCTCCATGCCTAATGGAGACCTTCATTCTGGGTCCCCTGGGCCCCAGGACCTGTAAAGAAAGGGATGACACAATGTCTTCATTACAAAGTGAGAGTGTTTATACTCTCAGGAACTAGTCATTTCTCAAAGCAGAAGGGAAAAATTGTCCAGGAAAGCTGGGAATTATACTCATTGAGTTTTTCTCTGGTCATTTCTCTCTATCACTCAGAATCTTGGGCCCCTCATGGAAGAGCCAGGGACAGATTATGCCTTTCCTGAGGCAGTAAAAATTCCTCTGCAAGCATTAGCCAGCTCACAGGGAAACACTGCACAGAAGTCCATGATTCTAGAATGGATTTCACACTGATCATCAGTAGGTATTTCTTGTTGAAACTACTGATATTGTTAGAGTTCCAGTTGAGCATCACACAAAGAAACTGTCACTTGACATGCATATCTTTCAAGTATCCAAGCGCCTGCTCATATCCCTATGAAAGGGAGAGGGGATGCTGACTCCTCCTGTGTCTGCGGGTGTCACCCACATGGCTCTAAGGTTGACCCAAGTGTTTGATTTTCATCAAAATCCTCAGAGGCAGTGTGAGATAGTGGAATGAGCCTGTAATTGGCAGCCTGGAAGACTCTATTCAAAGCCCAAGTCTGTGTCTTGGTTCTGTGAATGATCTTGGGCAAAGTGGTCCCTCCTCTAGTTCTCAGTTTTCTTTTCTTTAGAGTGGAACAACAGTCTCTGTCATGCTTAGCTTCTGAGGTCTTTTAGGGGAAGAGATGAGGTGATGTATGTGAACGCATGCTGGGAAAAGGCCAACAGCAACAAAATACCTGGCTCCAATGTCCTCAGAGTCACCAGTGTCATCTGATATACTTATCACAGAGTCTGGGACCCATTGCCTCTGTTGCTGGAGTTGTCTTTCTTTGGGGCTAGAAATCATGGGTCTCCTGGAGTCTTTGGAGCGAGGAGTGCAGATTTTGCCACCATTGCTGGGCTTGATCTCTTCAGCTGTGTCTTCAGGGGCTGAAACAAGATGGTCTCTAGGGGACCCTCTGCTATAATCGTTTATGATTCTGATGAAAGCACAGAAGAAACATCAGAATTTCAGACACCAGAGTCAAATACTTGCTCCAATATCTGCTTCAAATGCTCAGCTTAACAGATTGTTAGCATGATTTTTAGGAAACTGTTTTCTGAAGTCTTGTTTTTATTGTTCCTACTCCTGAGCGGAGTTTTTTACATCCCAGTAAGTGGCTGTGGAATCCTCTACCTCCACCTCCTGCAATGGCAGAGGCAACTGCTGCCGCAGGCTCAGATGAGGAGGCAGGGAGGCGGGATTCCTGCTTCTCTGCATACAGTGCATCATCAGGTCTTCTCTGCTGAAGGTTCTTGCCAAGAGCCTGGAAACTACATATTTTCTCTTGGTTTTGACCTGTGTTGACCATCAGTGTGTTTTAAATGAAAACAACTCAAACTGAGCCCCGAGCTTCCCCGTTTCACACATAGCCCAAGCCCACACCTCTCACACTTTGGACTGCCTCTCATCCGTCCACTCCTGCTTTGTGCTCTGGAGAGCTTGGGTCTTCTGCTCATCCACTTGGACATAGTCCACTCTTTGCTCTTCTGAAAGGAGAAGTTTCTGAAGAGGGAGAACAAAAAGGTTTTTATCACATGCAATTTAAAAGCCCAGAAAATGTCTATCTTTCCATGGTGGATTACATAGTGCCAAATAATCACTGCCCCTTTTTCCCTGCAGAAGCATTATACTTCGAGTGTGTATGTGGGAGGGTGCCACTGCTCCCCTCACCTTTGCCCTAGCCTCTTAACTTACTTTGACCAACAGAATGTGAATGGAAGTGACATGTGCCGATCCTCAGGAGAAAAGAGGCGTCGTGTAATTCTGCCATCTCTCTTTTTCCTCTGGTAGGAGCCCAGCACACATCAGGTGGGCACTACTCCTTATACCTGGGCCCTGGACAACTCAAGATGACCCAGAACACACAGGATCTGGCCTACAATGTAACAACCAAAAGAATCTCGGTTGTTTCTTTTGAAGGCATAGTCTGCCAAAGATGGCTAATACACCTTTTGTACTGGCTCCCACCCTTCTGACCAGCTTTTCTCAGGGTCAGTGCAGGTTTTGGAATGACATTAAAGGCAGAGGAGGAACATGAGTTGCTTCAGCAAAGGGGAGAAAAATTGTCCAGAGTCTTTCTATGCATACACACACAAGTGGAATCATCTGTTACTCAGTTGCTGGTTTTCGACAAACAATACATTGTTAGGCACAGTTTGGATTATGGCCATCCCTTGCTCGAAATTATTTTGTCATTGCCCACTGCTTACCATTCATTCATTTCTTACACTGTATACTTGGTGATACTAGCTCATAACTAAGGTCACTTACAGGTATTAACTCAGTAAGTGCTCACAATGGCTCTCAATGAAAGTGCTATTTCTGATTCCCATTTTTCATATGAGAATACTACCGAAAGGAGAAAAAACGGACCAAAAGTCCATCATTCCCTAAAGTCTGGCCAAAGTGGGCAGTTATTTGTTCCCTAAACAGGCCCTTCATACACCTGGAGAGCCCTCTACTCCACCCTCACTTCTGCTGAGAAATGTTTCTATAAGCTTTATGGTTTAAATTTTGAAATGTGTGAACATAACATCTATTTATACATATACATGCAAGAAACATACCCTGGAAGGAACTACATCAGGATTTCATTCTCTCTTGGAGGTGGGAATAGGACTGATTACAATATTTTCCATTAAACATTTCTGCATTTTCACTATGTTCTAAAGAGACTAAGCATAGTTTGAGCATCAGAAAAGTCTAAGCAGAAGTGGAATCACTTGAGAATTCTCAGACACAAAGCCCATCCTACCTGCTGTGTGGGGGCTGGTGAAGCTGAGTTGAAGTCCAGGGCCAAATAATCCAGGCTGAATTTCTTTGTCCATGGAAGAGCACCAGTACTCAGGGAGTTGGCTGCTCGGTGCTCCTCCTAGGAACCAACATCACAGGACTCAGGTTAATGATGTCTACCTGGGCTGCCTAAGGGCAGGAGGGCAAGTTGTGACTCCATTAGAGCAGCTGCCATCAGATTGTAATATAGTGGTCTGATGAGATCCGAGCAAATCAGCCTGCATATATGAGTGGGAGCTGGCATTTCAAACATGATAGCCAGTACGGCCTTCACTATGAAACCATGCCATTATCTCCTAGGGAAATGTTTGCCAGAATCCCTTCAGAAAAGAATTCGCTTTATGAACCTGACATGCCCGTGATACTTTAAAGATTACAACTTGAAAAGATCAACTATACTTATTAAAGTTCTAGTAAAAAGGTTGGGCATGGTGGCTCATGCCTGTAACCCCAGCGCTTTGGGAGGCCAAGGCAGGAGGATCACTTGAGGCTAGGAGCTTGAGACCAGCCTGGGCAACATAGCCAGACCTCAGCTCTACAAACACTGAAGAAAAAATAAGTTCTAGTAAAGGCATCTCAAATGCATTTAAAGATACTTTACACAATACAAACAAACAGTTATACAAACAAACAGGTGAAACTCACAATCCAGTTTAGAAGAGGAAGTCTGACAATATCTTTGAAGCTACTATTTTCCTTCTACCATCTCCTCTTCTCCCAAAAGATTAAGTACTATCTTGAATTTTGTGCTTACCACTCCTTTTCTTTTTAAATACAGTTTTATGAGTATGTGAGCATCCTTAAATAACACTGTTTAGTTTTGCCAGTTTTTGAACATCGTATCAATAGAATCACATTGTATGTATTTTTGGCGGCTTCAGTTTGGGTTTAAAATTATGTACTTCACATTCACATTCATTAACGCATTAGCCCTGTTTCACTCATTGTCATTGGGTCAGATATTCCATTGCATAATTTATTTCACAATTCTGCTACCAAAGGACACTTGAGTTGCTCCCAGCCTAGGGCTATTATAAGCAATGCTGCCACGAGCATACTTACACCTGTGGGAGAATTTCTAGGGCATTTTCCCATGAATAGAATTGCTGCATCAGAGGATGTGAGCATCTTCAACATTACTAAATGCCACCAAACTATTTTCCAGAGTGGTGGTGGTTGCACCAGTCTGCATGTCAACCAGTAGTGTATAAGGGCTTCTATTGTCCCCCATCCTGGCCAACACTTGGTATTGTCAGACTTTTTAATGTTTTTCCAACCTGAGACAGGTAAGTAGTATCTAACTGTGGTTTGATTTTCCATTGCTCTAATTAAAATAGTTACTCGAACACTTTTTCATATGTTGAAGAGTCATTTTTTTTTCTCCTCTGTAAGTTGCCTGCTTGGTCTTTTTGTTTGTTTTGTTTTGTTTCTGGTTAATTTTTCTGTTGAATTCTTTGTGTTTTTCTTATTTACCCTGAGTACTTCCTATATCCTGAAGAGTAACCATTTGTTGGTTATGTATGTTACAGGGAGCACATGGCTTCTCTTTTCGTTTTATTTATTTGTTTGTTTGTTTGTTTATTTATTTATGGTTTAGAGTTGTGGGGTACAAGTGAGGATTAACTACAAAAGTAGGCTGCATGCAGGTGAAGTTTGGGCTTCTAGCTGGTCCTCTCTCCCCCTGGTGGTGGACCAGGTACCCTTTGTGTTGTCACATGTCTCCCTCCCTCCTCCCTCCCTCTCTCCCTCCCCTAGATGTGCCCCACGACTGCCGATCCCACCCTTATGCTAATATGACTAGTGTTCAGGGCCTGCTTATGAGTGAGAACATGTAGTATTCAGTTCTTTGTTTCTGTGATAGTACACGTAGTATGATGGTTTCTAACTGCATCCAAGTGACTGCAAAGGCCATGATTTTGTTCTTTATGGCTGCATACTATTTCATCATGTATATGTACCACTTTTTCTTTATCCAGCCCACTTTCAGTGGGCTTCTGTGTTGGGTCCATGTTTTTGCTATTGTGAATAGTACAGCAATAAACATGTGTGTACAGGTGTCTTTTTGGTAGAGCAATTTCCGTTCCTCTGGGTATACTCCCCAAAGAGGAATTGCCGGATCATATGGAAGATTAATTTTTAGTTCTGTTGTTTTTTGACTTGTTAATGATAGCCATCCCTACTGGAGTTAGGTGGTATCTCATTGTAGTATTGATTTGCATTGCTCTGATGATTAGTGAGGCTGAGCATTTTTTCACGTATCTGTTGGATGTTTGTATGTCATCCTTTGAGAAATGTCTGTTCATGTCCTTTGCCCACTTCTTAATGGGGTTGGTGTTTTTGTTTTGTTTTGTTTTTTGTTTTTGTTTTTCAGTTCGTTTGAGTTCCTTGTAGATCTTGGACGTTAGGCCTTTGTCAGATGCATAGCTTGCCAACATTTTTTCCCATTTCTTGTGTTGTCTCTTTACTCTCTTGATGGCTTATTTTGCTGTTCAAAAGCTTTTCAGTTTGATAAGGTCCCACCTGTCTATCTTTGCTTTTGTTCATTTCTTTTTGTGGTATTTCTTTTAAAGGAGAGAAGTTCCTGCTTTTAATGTAATATGTCAATCTTTTCCCATATGACTTGTACTTATTTTTTGTTTAAAGAGTCCTTCCCTAGGTCTTGATATCTGGTAGGACAAATTCCCTCTGCTTTGTTCTTCTTCCATAATGTCTTGGGTAATCTTGACCTTTGATCTTATATATGCATTTTAGAATGTCATTTTAGAATGAACTTCAAAGTTCCTCAAAAACCTCTGTTAGAAATTTGGTAAGACGTCATTCAAGTATTTCCACTTAGGAACGTGGTCTACCTTTCCATTTATTTGGTTCTCCTTAATGTCTTTTAATAAAGTTTTAATAGTTTTCTCCATAATGTTTTCACTAATTTTTTGTTAGATTTATCCCTAAATACCTACAGCTTGTAGGTACTATAAATGGTAAGTTTTTTTTAAATTCCACTTTCTGTTTGTTACCACTATATAAACATTGAACTGGATTTTGTGTATTGATCTTTATATCCGTCACTTTTGATAATATTTTCTATTAATTCTAATTATTTATTTCATTAACTAAAATAATAACAAAATAATCTAAATACATCAATTTAGATTATCTTGAGATTTCTGGCTAGACAATCACTTCATCTATGAATAATCATGGTTTGTCTTCTTCTTTTCTAATTCTTATTCCTTTGGTTTCTTTAATTTGTCCTCTATCATTGAATGGGACCTCAGATACAATGTTGACTAAACGTAGTTAAGAAGTTATCCTTGCTTTGAACCTGATTTTAAGAAAAATATTTTTAGTGTTTAACCACTGAGTATAATACCTACTATAGATTCTATAAGATTCACTTTTCATTTTTTATAAGGTTAAAGAAAATTCCTTCTATTTCTATTTACTAACAGATTTTTTTCATGAATAGATGTTGAGTTTTATCAAATGCTTTTTCTGCATCTAGTAATATAATATAATTTTTTCCTTTAGTATGTTTACCAGCTTGACTGCCTTAATAGATTCTCCTGGTTTACAGTAATAATAGCTCATCTCTCCCCAATATCAAAACCTAGGTCTTGCCACCAGGACTACTCAAATAGCCCAGATAAACATCTTCCAATCTCCAGATGCAGTTGTAAAAGTCTGATCGTCAACATTCTGGAAAAGAGAGGGTGAGAAAAGGGCTTGAGAATGGCTCTCATATCTGTTACGCATATTTATTTAATTACCTTGTTTTTAGTATAGTACTCATGGTCAAATATGTCCAGTATCCCCCAGTGCAGAGACTCCTTGTTTAACTCTCTCCAGAGAATACACATTAACTTTTCTGTGGAATGGGGGATGGGAAGTCACAGTGGTCTACCCTCATGGAGTGAGGAAGGGGATCTTGGGATTTGCCTGCTGCCTACACAGACTTTTGACCATTACTCCTTCCTTTCCATTCTCTTTAGCCCTACTTTGGAACTTTCTACTGTGGAAAATTCCTGAACCCTATGGGTATTCTGCATTATAAGTCAAGTGGCTTCTTGCTTTCCTCCTAGCATATATAAGATTTTATTTTATTGGGTCTTATAAGTCATTTACTATATGACTTTTAAGTCATATACAACTCATTTACTATACAACTTGTACATCCATCTGTTTTCCAGTTTCCAGCATGTTACTGCTATTTTCTTCTCCAATTCTTCACATTCTTGTTGGTTTATGCCTTTAACAAATCTCTTCACTGTACCGTTATTTTAGAGGATGTTTCAGGATGGTGGGGAAATAGAAGCTTGTGGTCAATCTGCCATCTAAGGGTCATCCATATTGTATCATGTATCGGTATTTTATTTCTCATTATGGCTACATAATATCTTGTTGTATGGCTATACTACAATTTGTAATTTGTTTGTTTAAAGACGTGGGGTACAATTCATGGTTAGGTACCTAAGCGGCCATCATACAGGTGAAGTTTGGGTATCCCATTTGTCCTCACTTCACCTGGTTTGGAATCAGATACCCTTATTAATGCCATGTGCCCCACCCCAGCAGTGATCTGCTATTGCCAATCTCCTTCATGTAGCATTATGATAAACGCTCAGGGTCCACTTATGAGTGAGAACATATGGTACTCAGTTCTTTGTTCCTGTGATAGATCACTGAACATGATAGACTCTAAATCCATCCATGTTCCTGAAAAACCCATAAATTTTGTCCTTCTTTATGGCTGCATAAAGTCCATC
The DNA here is from genome assembly GCF_000164805.1 of Carlito syrichta. Lineage (NCBI taxonomy): Eukaryota > Metazoa > Chordata > Mammalia > Primates > Tarsiidae > Carlito > Carlito syrichta. The sequence continues at coordinate 191,822 of NW_007079786.1, read as the reverse complement.
TTTTTTTTTTTTTTTTTTTTTTTACTCAGTCCAGTTTCTATGGGCAGCAGGGTCGGTTCCATGTTTTCGCTATTGTGAAGAGTGCTGCAATAAACATGCATGAGCAAGTATCCTTTTTGCAGAATGATTTGAGTTCCTCTGGGTATATTCCCAGAAGGAGGATTTCTGGGTCATATGGAAGGTCTGTATTTAGATCTTTTAGAAATCATCACACTGTTTTCCACAAAGGTTGTACTAGTTTATACTCCTACCAACAGTGTAGAAATGTTCCCTTTTCTCTGCATCCTCTCCAGCAACTGTTGTTTTTTGAGTTATTAATGATGGTCATGGTGACTGGACTTAGGTGATATCTCAGTGTGATTTTGATTTGCATTTCTCGGACAATTAGTGAGGCTGAACATTTTTTCATGTGTCTGTTGGCTGCTCGTATGTCTTCTTTTGAGAAGTGTCTATTCATGTCTTTTGCCTACTTTTTAGTGCGACTGTTTGTTTTTTTCCTTGCAGCACATTTGAGCTCCTTGTAGATCCTGGATGTCAGGCCTTTGTCAGATATACAGTCAGCAAATATTTTTCCTATTCTATGGGCCGTCTCCTCGCTCTCTTGGTTTCTTTGACTTTGCAGAAGCTTTTCAGTTTGATGAGGTCCAACTTGTCTATCTTATCTCTTATGGCATGGGCATCTGGTGTTTTGATCAGGAATTCGTTGCCTATTCCAATTTCTAAGGGTGTCTTCTGCGTTTTCTAAGATTCTTATGCTTTGAGGTTTTACATTTAGGTCCTTGATCCATTTAGAGTTGATTTTTGTGTGTGATGATAGGTAGGGGTGCTGTTTCATTCTTCTACACGTGGTCAGCCAGTTTTCCCAGCACCATTTACTGAATAGGTTCTGCTCTCCCCAGTAGCTGATGGTGGATGGAGGCTTTGTTGAAGATGAGTTGGTTGAGAAGTTGAGATTTTGCCTCCAGAATCTCTATCCCATTCCATTTGTCTATATGCCCGTTCTCATACCAATACCAGGCTATTTTGATTATTGTAGACTCATAATAAAGTTTTTAAGTTCAGGAGTGTGATTCCTCCTGCTTTGTTTCTTTTGCTGATGATTGTTTTGGCTATTTGTGATTGTTTTTGTTTCCACATGAATTTCTGTATTGTCGTTTGCAGGTCTGAGAAGAAGGATGCTGGTAATTTAATGTGCATTGTGTAGAATCTGTAGATTGTCTTGGGTAGGATGGACATCTTAATGTTGATTCTTCCAATTCATTTCCATTTGTTTGTATCTTCTTGGATTTCTTTGAGCAGTGTTTTGTAGTTTTCATTGTAAAGGACTTTGACTTCTTTGGTAAGGAAGATGTGAAGTTATTTCTCTTTGTGGTTATTGTGAATGGGATTGTGCTTTTTATTTGGTTCTATGCCTGTTTGTTTTTGGTATATAAAAATGTGACTGTCTTTTGCACGTTGATTTTGTACCCCAAGACTTTGCCAAAGTCCTTTGTCAATGCAAGTAGGTTTTTGACAGATTCTCTTAGGTTTTCAGGGTATAGGATCATGTCATCATCAAAGAGGAATAACTTAACTTCCTTTTTCTGTTTGGATACCCCTGATTTCCTTCTCTTGTCTGATTGTTCTGGCTAGGACTTCCAACACTATGTTGAACAGGAGGGGTGAGAGTGGGCAGCCTTGTCTTGCTCTAGTTTTCAGGGGAAATACTTCCTATTTCTGCCCATTTAGCAATATTCTAGCTGTGAGTTTATCATAGATGGCTCTTACTATTTTGAGATATGTTCCCTCTATGCCTAGGTGTGCAAGGGTTTTTATCAAGAAGGGATGCTGGATTTTGCCGAAAGCCTTTTCTGTGTCTACTGATATAATCATGGGAGTCTTGTTTTTACATCTGTTGACATACTAAACTACATTTATGGTCTTGCAGATGTTGAGCCAACCTGCATGCCGAAGATGAAGCCTACTTGGTCATGGTAGATTATTTTTGAGATGTGTTGTTGGATCCAATTTGCTAGAATATTTATTTATTTATTTATTTATTTATTTATTTATTTATTTATTTATTTATTTTTGAGTTGGAGTCACACTCTGTTGCCAGGCTGGAGTGCAGTTGTATGCTCACAGCCACTGCAACCTCGACCTGCTGGGCTCAGGCCATCCTTCTGCCTCTGTCTTCCAAGTAGCTGGAACCACAGACATGCGCCACCATGCCCAATTAATTTTTCTTGATTTATTGTAGAGATGAGGACTTGCCAAGTTGCCCAGGCTGGTCTCAACCATGTGGGCTCAGGCAATTCTCTCACCTCTGCCTCTCAAAGTTCTGAGATTACAGCATGAACCCTCACACCCAGCTTGATTTGCTAGAATCTTATTGAGAATCTTTGTATCTATGTTCATCAGGGATATTGGTCTGCAGTTCTCTTTCTTTGTTGGATCTTTACCTGGTTTGGGTATGAGCATGTTATTAGCTTCATAAAATAATTTGGGGAGAGTTCTGACTTTCTTGATTTATTGGTATCAGCTCCCCCTTGTATATTTTATAGAATTCTGCTGGAAAGCAGTTTGGTCCAGGATTTTTTGTAGATAATTTTCTTATGAAGGAGTCAATTTCCTGTGTTGTTATTGGTCTTTTTAAGGTATCCATTTCTTCTTGTTTCAACCTTGGAAGGTTGTGTGATGTCAGAAAGTCCTCCATTTCATTTAGGTTTTTGAGTCTGTTTCCATACATGTGTGCATAGTAATCTCTGACAATCTTGTATTTTTTCAGAGCCAGTTGTGATTTGATTATTTGCATTCCTGATTGTGGTTATTTGGGCTTATTCTCTCTTCTTGGTCAATCTGGCTAGGGGTCCATCGATCTTGCTTATCTTTTCAAATGATCAGATTTTTGTTTTGTTGATTTTTCTGTAATATTTTTGTCTTCTATGTCCCATATTTGGGCTTTTACTTTGGTGATTTGAATTCTTCTGCTAAAGTTAGGGTTTTGGTGGTCTTGCTTTTCCAGCTCTCTTAGGTACTTTGCTAGGCTCTTAACTCATGATCTTTCTGTTTTCTTTATGTGTGTGAGTAGAGTTATAAATTTCCCTCTTCATACTGTTTCTTGGTATACCAGAGGTTTTGATAGGATGTGTCTTTGTTTCCATTTGTTTCCAAAAATCTTTTAATTTTGCTTTGATTTATGTGTTGACCCAGGAGTTGTTCAGCATCATGCTGTTTCGTGTCCATGTCTTTGGGGATCTTGTTGGTGGCAATATTTCTTTTTATTCCACTGTGGTCTAAGAAGGTGCATGACAGTTTTTCAGTCTTGTGAAATTTGAAATTTGTTTATGCTTGAATTATGGCTGAGGATGTGGTCGATCTTGGAGTATGTTCCATGTGGTGATGTGTAGAATGTATATTCCGTGGTTGTTGGGTGGAGTGTTCTATAGATATCTATTAAGTCTACTTGGTCAGGCATCAAGTCGAAGTTCCAGATTGCCTTATTGATTTTTTGCCTCAATGATCTATCTAGTGTTGTTAGTGGGGTATGTAAGTCTCCGGTTATGATAATGTTTGAGCCAGTGTCCTTTTTTAGTTTACTTAGTAGCAGCTTTATAAATCCTGGTGCTCTTGGGTTGGGTGCATTTATGATTGGGATGGATATTTATTGTTGATGGATTGAGTCTTTTATCATTATGTAGTGTCTTTCTGTATCTTTTTAAATTTTTGATAACTCTAAGGCTGTTTTGTCTGATTTTAAAATTGCAACTTCTGCCTTTTTTTGGTGTTTTTTTTTTCCTGCCTGAAAATTTATCCTCCATCCTCTAACTTTAAGTCTGTGGGTGTCCTTTGTTGTGTGGTGTGCTTCCTGGAGACAGCATATTGTTGAGTTGTGCTCTTTTATCTAAGTTTGTAATTCTGTGTCTTTTCGGTGATGCATTTAGCCCATTCATATTCAGGCTGATTATTGAAATGTGAGATTTTGTTCCTGTCATAAGGCTCTTGTAAGGCTGCTTTGTTTTCTTTTAGCATTTGTGTTAAGATATGTGTGTGTTTTCATTTTTGTGGGTGTGCTTTGTGCTCTGTTGCTTCTGTGTTTGTGATCTTGTAGAGCATATGGTCTTGCTTTTGTTTCTTTTTTCTTCTGTGCACAGCACCTTTTTAAGTATCTCCTGTAGAGCTAGAAGCAGCATACTCTCTTAGAAATTGGATGTCTGGGAAGAGTTTTAATTCTCCATCACTGATGAAGCTTAGATTGGCTAGGTAGGAAATCCTTAGTTGAAATTGTTTACCTTTGAGAACATTTAAAATTGGGGTCCATGGGCTGTAGTGTTTCTGTGGGTACGTCTGGAGTTATTCTGATTGATCTTCCCCAGTAGGTAGTCTGATCTTTTTCCCTTGCTGCCTTTAGGATTTTTTCTTTTATACCTACTTTGTGCAGGCAAATTACTATGTGTCTAGAGGTTGGTCTTTTCATAAGATGTCTTGCAGGGGTTCTCTGAATCTCTTGTGCTTGTATAGTTGTCTCTCTGGCCAGACGAGGGAAGTTTTCCTGAATGACCTCATGGAATGTTTGTTCCAAGGTGTTTTCCACTTCTCTATTTTAAGTATATCAATCAGATGTAGTTTTGACTTCTTGATAAAATTGCACATCTCTTAGAGACTTTCAAGTTTTTTTTCCCTATATTTTTAATAGATTGGGTTAATTCCATATTTTGGTCTTCTAGCTCTGAGATTCTTTCTTCTGCTTGGTCAATTCTGCTACCTATGTTTGTCAGTTTGTTATTTCTTGGATGGAGCTCTTTATTTCCATTATTTCTAAATATGCTTTCTTGAATCTGTCCAACTCCATTTCAGTTTCATTTAGTTTTAGCTCTTTCATTTCTTGATTTTTGTTCATTCTATTCAATGATTCTCTGATTTCTGTAAGTCCCTTCTGGTACAGTTGTTCTCAGAGATAGCCATTGTTTGTGTTCCAGTAGCTGTTCTTTTTTTTCTCTTTTAATTTTTATTTTGAAATCGTGGGGTACAATTCAGGGTTAGGTATACAAATGTTCATTATGCAAGTACCCTTGTTGATGAGGTGTGCCCATGGCCACACCAGAGTCTAGCAAGGCAATGTCCACTGGTTGCTTGTGGTTGAGTCCTTTTAACCATTCCCCTTGATGGGGAAAGATCCTTAAGGTGATTGGGTGGTGGTCTGCTCCTCATCATCACAAAAGGGGCAGGCAAGCGCAGGTACTGAGATCAGGTGATGGACAGCAGGCAGATGGGTGGGTTAGTCACATGATTGATGCCATGGTGGGGTTTATCCGTGTCACGTTAGGTCACAAAAGGCTTATTAGATTAACCCTGGGGGGGTGTTCCTGCAAGAGAGTTGTTAGACATTTGCAATTCACAAACTCAGACATTTGCAACTCACAAACTCCTTGACCAAAAGTGGTCCGTATTATCACTTTTATGACTTTGGTCAGCCAAAGGGTGATCTTTGATCTTCAGCCTTGACAGGGAACCTAAAAGTTTACTAGAGATTATAATGCTAAACCAAGAATGGTTGATCTGTCCTGGTCTTGCATCTGAAGGAGATTTGCCAAGGGGGGATGGGATAGACTGCTACTTGTTTTGCAGTAGAATGTCTGAATGCTTTCTAATGGCATGCTGAGGCAAAAAGACTAAACTAAGAGTAAGCTAAGTTTCTTCTAGGTCTCTATAAGTACCTTTCATCAGGCACTCTTTGAAGATTACCAGTTATTTTTCATTGGTTTTTCTCCATTTGTAGCAGTTCTCTTATCTTTCTCTTTAATTCCGTTGCAGCCTCCTTCTCGATCAGATTTGCTGCATGCATTTATCACCCAGCAGCTGGCTCAGGCCTGGAAGTGAGTCACCTGGGACTCTGCATCTGCTGTTACCCACCAGGGTTTGTGCACCTTGGGTGATTCTCTCTGGGTTCATGGAGAGCAACTCCAAAGCAATGCAGAGATCACCCCCTGGTCTTAAGATGTAGGTTTGCTATTCCACAGATGCTGCCCTGGAACACTTCTCTCTGCCTAGGCTTTAGACTGGCTGCTCAGTCAGGAAGGATAGCTCCCTCCCCAGAAAGTACCACAGTCTCCAGATCTTAGGTTCTGGTGGCGTGGCCTTGCAGCCTAGCCTGGTAGTGGAGGTAGTGGCAGTGAGTCCAGGTTCAGGGTGGGCTGCTCCTTGTTGCTTTCTTGGGACTCTGCCTCTAGCGCCTTCATTGTTCTGTCTCCACGGCTCTTGCAGCCAGTGTCTGGCCTGGCACTACAGCAGTGGGGCAGAGTCTAGCAATGGCAGTCACTCCAGCAGTTTCTTCTCAGGAAGGGCTTTGTTGATTTTAGAAAATGACACTGAGCTTCTGTACTCTGGGAAGCATTAGGATCCAAGCATAATAGTTGTGGCACCAGTCGCTTCACCAGGAGAGCTCTGGTCACTTGCTCCTAAGTCCCCACTCAGTCAGTCACTCACATGCCCACTTACACAAGATAGGCACCCAAATTCGTCCATACACTCACCCACTCACTCACACAGGAACTCGTGCAGTCAAACTGGCTCTGCTGCCATCTTCCCAGAATTCCCTGTGCTATATTATATTTACACATTCACCAGTTGAAGATTTAGGTTGTTTTTGCTTTTTGGTTATTATTTTTTAAATGCTACTATGAACATCTGCATAAGAGCATTTGGACATATTCTTTTCCACATCCATGAGTGAGATTGGGCTACCGTTTTCTACTTATGTTATTGCCATTTGTTTTGGTAGCAAGTTATCTTAGCCTCATACAAAAAGATGGGTAATATCGACATGTCTTATTTAAGGGGAACAAGTGGGCAATCTTTTTTTTTTTTTTTCTTTTTCTTTTTTTCTTGAGTTGGAGTCTCACTCTGTCATCCAGACTGGAGTGCAGTGGCCGCTCCCGGCCACCGCAGCCTCGACCTGCTGGGCTCCGGCGATCCTTCTGCCTCAGCCTTCCGAGTAGCCGGAATTACAGGCATGCGCTACCACGCCCGGCTGGTTTTTTGATTTATTGTAGAGATGAGGTCTCGTCAAGTTGCCCAGGCGGGTCTCGAACCCGTGGGCTCAGGCAATCCACTCACCTCAGCCTCCCAAAGGCGCGGGATTACAGGCTGGGCCACCGAGCCCGGCAAGTGGGCAATCTTAATCGACATGGTCTTGAAGGTATTTATTTAAGATTGCAATTATCTCCCACTTTTGGTAGAAATTATCTGTAAGGTGTTTGGGCCTTGTGATCATTTGTAGTAAAAATCTTCCTAGTGGTTCAGTTTCTTTAATAGGTATATAACCATTCAGATTTTCTATTTCTACTTGACTCAGGTTTTGATTTTTGAAAGTCTGAGAATTTGCCTATTTTCAGCAAAGTTTTCAAATTTATTGGCACAGAGTCATTCACAATATTCTTTACATAGTCAATCTCTGATGTATTTGTAATTATTACCCCCTTGTCATTCTTAGTATTATTTATTTGTATCCATGTATTTTTCTTAATTAGTTTTGTCCAGTTTTCACCTTCTGAAAGTCAAATATGACTGCATTGGTCATCTCTTTGTTGTTTATTTTGTTTTTTTCCGACTTATTATTATAAAAATTTGCAATCAGCCAAATTAAAGAAACTACACCTACCACCTGTACTCCATCACTATCATTTTTCTATATTAACCTGCCTGTGAGTTTCTGGACTTTCTGAGGATTGGTACCTTTCATGAATTGTGAGAAACTCTGTCATTATCCCTTTACACATTGCTTCTCTCCTATTTTTTCTATGATCTCCTCTTCTGCAACTCTGAGTATACAAATGGTTTCCCTTCTCATCCTATCTTTCACTTCTCAACTTCCTTTCATATTATACATGTTTTTTATCTCCTATTCCCAATTTATTAGAAATGTATTCATAATTACCTTCCAGTTCACTAAATTGCTCAGTGTTTGCTCTGATTAACTCATCTATTGAGTTTCTAATTTCATCCTCATTTTTATGTCTATAAATTCTAAATTGCCTTTTATAATCCACCTGGCCATTTTAGTAGTATCTTGTCACTTAATCCAACTTTCAATTCTTCATCTTATTTCTTTAAATATGCCAAAAATGTTCATTTTAAATTCAAAATCCAATATTTTAAAAAACTGCTTACGTTTATATTTGATTATATTATTTCTAATTTTTACTGATTTTAAAGAAATATTATTTTTCAACATTTTTGGCCCCAGACATTTCCTTTCTCCTCTTGTCAGCTGTGTTTAGAATTTTTAAAGTGTATTTTAAAAATATATTATCTATCACTTTGGGATACCTTATATGACAGGTGTGTTTAATGCTACCTTGCCCACCAAAGTTTCCCTTCAAATTGGAGAACTAAAATAAATGTAAGACCATTTCCAGTAATGTTGGACCAGTAATTCCTGCTGAGAATAATATTTACATTTTTCCTTTTTTGGTAGATTTCTTCTAAAATTTGTATAGAGATAGAAAAGGCAAAAAATACCCAAAGAAACCTTGAGGAAGATAAAGCAGGATTTGTTTTCCTAGATATTGAGTCTCATAAAGTTACTGTTACTAAGGTAGTGCAGTGTTGTTCGAAAATAGACACGTAGCCCAATGAAGTAGAATTCAGAGTCCATAAGAAGACCTGTGCTTATTTGGCATGTATACTTAGCTTATGGTAAAGATGGAACTGCTGAATAGTGGGCAATTGATAGTAATTTTAAATAACTGATGGCAGATGAATTAGATAAACATATGCAGAAAAATAAGACTTCATCCCTATCTCACATCATACACATAAGTTAAGTCAAGGTGCATTGTAAATCCAAATGTGAAGGTAAAATTATAAAGTTCCTAGGAAATAACCAAAATTCACCTGAGATTAAATAGATAATGTTAACGGTTCTATACAATTAAAGAAATTGAATTCACCCAGAGGGTTTCACTGGTGAATTACACTAAATAATTCATTATAAATAAATAAATAAATAAATAAATCTAATTGTACACAATCTGGTCCAGAAAACAGAAGAGGAAAGAACATGTGCTGAGGAGCCCAGCATTACCTTGATCACAAAAACCACACAAAGACACATCAGAGATTTTTGTATCTATACCCATTATGAACATAGACACAAAATCAACAAAATATTAGCAAATCAAAATCAGCAATATATGATACAATACTTGTTCAACATTCAAAATGAAATCAGTGCAATTCATGATATTAATTCTAAAAAAGGAAACTAAACGAACATACCAATGAGTGCCGAAAAAATAAGATCAATATTCATTCATAATAAAAAGAATCTCTCAGCAACCTAGAAATAGAAGGTAGCTTCCTTAACCTGATAAAGAAAAATCTATAAAATACCTCCAGTTAACATCATACTAATAAAGATTGGATGCTTTTCCCCTAAGATGGAGAACAAGACATCTATTCAACATTGTACTGGAAGTGTTTGCCTGGTGATAAGGCAAGAAAAAAATAAAGAGTGTACAGATTGAAAATGAAGAAATGAAGCACAATATTCACAGGTGACATGATCATGTAAGCATAAAATCCCAAGAAATCGGAAGAAAATAAAAACCTCCTATAATTAATAAGTGATTTTAGCAAAGTTGTAGGACACAAGGTCAAAACACAAAAATCATTATGTTTCTATATACCACCAATAGAACACTGGAAGCTGAAATTACCAAAATATCATTTATAATAGCTCCAAAAATGAAGCAATTAGGTATAAATCTAATAAAACGCATAAAAGTTATCTGTTAAAATTACAAAATTCTGGAGAAACAAATCAAAGAAAATCTGAACAACTGGAGAGACATGGTGTGTTCAGGAATTGGAAGATTCAATATACACGGGGGGGGACCCACAAAACCAGACTTATTTATTTTAAAACTGATGCAATACACCTATCGAGAGGCTTTTTCCATTGCTCAAAACAGTTTTTTTTAGTCCTTCCATATAATATATATTTTACTTCCTTATTTGTTTATGATCTCACTTCAATAAAAGTTTTATGAAGGCAAATGCACTGGGGATAGAAAGATGGACATATATCTAGTTGTTTAGTCATGGCTACCATATGATAAAGTTCTCAGTATATGCCATTCAAAGGACCATTCAAAGCACTAGACAAACAATATGTCATTGAATTTCAAGACGGTTTTTGAACTCGTCAGTTTTGATGCCTTTTAGTGCTTCTGTTGCTTTTGTTTCACCTTTTCCACAGTGGCAAAATGTTTCCCTCTGAGAACTTTTTTCATCCAGGGAAACAAACAAACAAATAAACTCACTTGGGGCAAGATCGGGAGAATAGTGGGGATGGAGCATAGGAGTCATGCCAGTTTTGGTCAAAAACTGCTGAACGCTCAGCACAGTGGGGGCAGGTGTGCTTGTAAATCACCCATCATGAAATGGGCAAACACGCTGAATCTCAAAAAAAAAAAATCACTGAAGCCATGCCGATGGGTTCCTAGAACACTTACCTAGCAGGGGAAGCCTGTACCACAAGGGGTTCATAATCCAAAAAATATATTCAAGGTTTTTTTTTTTAGCTCTCCCTCGTAGCAAAGACTTCAATTCTCAAATTTATTAATAGATTTGCTATAACCCCAATAAAAATTTTAGCAAGCTATTTTCATAGATAAAAAAAATCTAATTCTAAAATTTATATGGAAAGACAAAGGAAGCAGAATTTTTTAAAATGTTAAAAACAAGAATGAATTTGGAGAAAATACACTTCCTAATTTTAAGATTCAGCTATAAAGTTGAAATAATCAAGACAGTGTAATATAGGCAAAGGGATAGACAATGGAACAGAATAAAGAGTCTACACACATACGACCAACTAATATTTTACAAAGTTGCAAAGGCAATTCAGTGAAGAAGGGATTGTCTTTTCAACAAATGGCACTGGAAAATTTAGACATCCATAAACAAAAAAATCGATTTCGCCTTCACCTCACACCTTACACAAAAATGGGGTCAAAATGGACCATAGCATATCAATAACCTAACATCACACCTCAAGCAACTAGAAAAACATGGACAAACCAAATCCAAAGCTAGCAGAAGAAAAGAAATAATGAAGATCAGAGCGAAATTAAAATTTTTTTAAAATTCAAACAAAATTTTTGAAACAAAAAGTTGGTTCTTTGAAAAGATAAACAAAATTGATAGGCCACTAGTTAGATTAATTGAGAAATGAAGAGAGACAACCCAAATTAGCTCAATCAGAAATGAAAATGGAGACATTACAACTGATATGACAGAAATACAAAAGATCATCTGAGACTATTATGAATACCTCTATGCAAACAAACTAGATTATCTAAAGGAAATGATAAATTCTTGGAAACATACAATCCCCCAAGCTTGAATCAGGAAGAAATAGACACCCTGAACAGACCAAAAATCAGTAGCCAGATTAAAACAGTAATTAGATGTCTCCCAACAAAAAAAAGCCCAGGACTTGATAGATTCACAGCTGAATTCTACCAGGCCTTTAAAAAAGAACTAATACCAATGTTACTGACTCTATTACCCAAGACTGAAGAGGAGGGAAAAGATACAACAACAACAAAATCTACAGACCACTATCCCTTATGAATTTAGAAGCAAAAATTCTTAACAAAATATTACCAAACCAAATTCAACAGCACATAAAAAATAATGCACCACGACCAAGTGAGTTTTATCCCAGGGGTGCAAGGGTGACTCAACATATACAAGTCAATAAATGTGATCCACTACATAAACAGAATTAAAAAACAAAAATCATATGATCATTTTAATAGACACCGAAAAAGCATTTGATAAAATCTAGCATCCCTTCATGATAAAAACCCTCAGCAAAATAGGCAAAGAGGGAACATTCCTCAAAATAATAGAAGCCATATGTGAAAAACCAACAGCCACCGTCACCCTGAGTGAAGAAAAGTTTAACACATTCTGCCTCAAAACTGAAACAAAGCAAGGATGCCCACTTTCATCACCCCTATTTCAACATAGCACTGGAAGTCCTAGCTGTAGCAATCAGGCAAGAAAAAAAAAATAAAGTGTGTTCAAATTAGAAAAGAAGAAATCAAACTATCTTTGTATGCTGATGATATGATCGTATACCTAGAGAATCCTAGACTCCTCCAAAAGACTGCTGGACCTGATACATGAATTCAGTAAAGTTTCAAGATACAAAATCAAAACACACAAACCAGAAGCACTGGTATACACCAATAGTGACCAAGCTGATAATCATTCATAATAGCAGCCAAAAAGCAAATATACCAAGGAGGAGTATATTTAACCAAGGAGGTAAAAAATCTCTACAAGGAGAACTACAAAACTCTGATAAAAAAATTTTAGAGGACATAAACAAATGGAGAAACAGCCCATGCTCATGGAATGGAAGAATCAAAATGGTTAAAATACCATATTACCCAAAGTAATCTACAGGTTCAACACAATCCCCATCAAACCACCAAAGTCATTTTTCACAGAATTAGAAAAAAAATCTTAAAATTCATATGGAAACAAAATAGAGCCAGAATAGCCAAAGCTATCTTAAGCAAAAAGAACAAAGTTGCAGGCATCACATTATCTGACTTCAAATTAAACTACAGGGCTGGTACAGAGCATGGTACTGGGACAAGAGCAGATGTGTGGACCAGTGGAACAGAGTAGAGAATCCAGAAATAAACCCAAACACCTACAATCTACGGACCTTTGACAAAGCAGGCAAAAACATACACTTGGGAAAGAATAGCCTATTCAACAAATGGTGCTGGGGAAATTGGACAGCTACATGCAGAAAAATAAAACTGGATCCCTATCTCTCCCCGTATAAAAAAATTAACTCAAAATGGATTAAAGACTCAAATGTCAGACCCAAAACTATAAAAATTCTAGAAGAAGACCCAGGGAAAAACTCTTATGGACATCTACCTAGGCAAAGAATTTATGGCTAAAACATCAAAAGCAAATGCAAGAAAACTAAAAACAAACAAGTGGGACTTAATTAAACTAAAAGGCTTCTGCTCAGCAAAAGAAATAATCAACCCAGCAAACAGGCAACCTACAGAATGGGAGGAGATATTCCCAAACTATATAGTCGGAAAAAGGACTAATATCCATAATCTACAAAGTCAAGCAAATCAGCAAGGAAAAGGTAAATAACTTCATTAGAAAGTGGGCAAATGACATGAATAGACATCTCTCAAAAGAAGATATACAAATGGCCAACAAACATGAAAAAAATGGTCAGCATTGCTCATCATCATCAAACCACAATGAGATACCACCTAACACCAGTCAGAATGATCATTACTTAAAAAAAAATAGCTGCTGGTGCAGATGCAGAGAAAAGGGAAGCTTACACACTATTAGTGGGAGTGTGAATTAGTACAACCTCTATGTAAAGTGGTATGGCTGTTACTCAAAGAACTAAAAGTAGATCTACCATTTGATCCAGTAACCCCACTCCGAGGAATCTACCCAAAGGAACAGAGGTTGTTATATAAAGAAGGTGCCTGTACCCGCATGTTCAGCGCAGCACAGCTCAATAGCTTTGAGGAGTCCAAATAGTTTTTGGTTTGGGCTGTAAGTATGCCCACCAAAAACTATTTGTACCCCCCAAAGCTATCGACGTTTTAAAAAATTAAAAATGGATCGCTGACCTAAATTTAAAATTAGGTCTTCATAATACTTTTAGAAGAAAATATAGGAGAATATCATAATGAACTAGGGTTAGACAAAGACTTCTTAGACATGATAACAATCTATGCAAGAAGCAAAATAAATAAATCGGACTTAACTAAATTTTAAAATGTTTGCTCTACAAAAGACATAAGATAATGAAAAGACAAGCTCCAGAGAAAATATTTGCAAATCATATATCCACTGGAGAACTTGTATACAGAACATATAAAGAACTCTCAAAATTCAATGTAAGAAAACAAGCAACTCGATTTAAAAATAGGCAAAAAGATTAAACGAATACTCCCAAAGAAGATATATGGATGGCAAGTAAGAAAAAAAAAAAAAGTTCAATGTCACTTGCCATTAGGGACATATATTAAGATCACACCGAGGCCAGTGCAGTGGCTCACATCTGTTATCCTAGCAATTTGGGGGGCCGAGGCAAGAGGATTGCTTGAACCCAGGAACTTGAGACCAGCCTGGGCAGTCTCAAAAGACCTCGTCTCTACAATAAATCAAAAAATTAGCCAGGTGCTGTGGGAGGCTGAGGCGGATCACCTGAACCCAGGAAGTCAAGGCAGCAGTGAGCCATGATCGTGCCACTCCACTCCAGCCTGGGTGACAAAGTGAGACCCAGACGCACAAAAAAAAGAACGAAAGCAGGAAATACAAACATACACTTATACACCGATGTTCATAGCAGCATTATTCATAACATACAAATGGTAGAAACAACCCACATGCTCATCAACAGGTGAATAAATATGCAAAATGTGGTATATCTATACAATTAGATATTGTTCAGCCTTAGGAATTCTGATATATGCTATAATATGGATAAATCTTGAAAATACTATGCTAAATGAAAGAAGACAGACACAAAAGGAAAAAAGTCTGATTTCACTTATATTAGGTACCTAGAACAGGTAAATTCAAAGAGAAAGAAAGTAGAACAAAGGTTCCCAGGAATTTGGGGGATGAAAAAATAGAGAGTTATTTGGGGGATGGAAAAATAGAGGGTCCAGAATTGCTGCTTGGGATGATGAAAATTCTAAAACTAGACGGTGGTGATGGTTACACAATGTCGTGGATGTACTTGATAGCACTGAATTGTACGTCTAAAAATGGTTAAAGTGGTAAGTTTTGTTATGTATATTTTACCACAGGAAAATATTTTTAAATGCTTGTAATTGTAAAGGAATGTTTATGACAGTTCTAATTGCCCCAAAACTTGAAACAATCCAAATGCCTTTCCGTGGGTGAATGATAAACAAAACATGACACATCCATACACTTGGATACTGCTCAGCAATAAAACAGAAAGAACAATTGAAATCTGTAACAATTTAGATGAATTTTCAAGACGTCATGAAAAAAGTCAGTCCTAAAAGGTATTGTATGATTCAATTTATGTGGCATTTAAGATAGGACAAAACTATATTGATGAAGAACAGATCAGTGGTTGCCAAAGCCTGGGGCAGAGGGAGGGTGCGGCTATGAGGAAGTAGCATGAGGGAGTGTTTTGAGATGCTGGAACTATTTTGTATCTTAACTGCAGTGGTGGTTCCACAAATTAACATACATGTTCAAACTCAGAGAACTGCACATTAACAGAAAGTCAGTTTCACTGTATGATCTAAAAATTTAAAGGTACTAAAATATCATAATATAAAGAATAATATGAGATTTAAGAGTCTAGAATTTTACTACAAAAGCCTTACAAAGCTGTCGAAATTAAAGGGTTTGAAAAATTGATAGAGAAAAACATCACATAAATTAAAATTATGTGTATTCTTCTAAATTTTCTATCAGTTCACAAACATTTAAAGAAGGATGTACAGAAAAACTTGTATTTCAATATATCTCATCCCCTGGCCTTAGTTGTTACATTCCGATCAGAATTTTCCCTTAAAGAGAAAAAGAAATGTAACATATATAATTGTGTGCAAAATTAAGATCAAATCATATTTGTTTTGACTACCATTTAGAGCTGTTGTGTGGCATAAGTGAAATCATGTATATCAAAGTCATGTGAAACTATCTTATTGCTGAAGTTTAAAAAACACTCAGTTGGGCACGGTGGCTCACACCTATAATCCCAGCACTTTGGGAGGCAGAGGCAAGAGGACTGCCTGAGTCCAGAAGTTCAAGACCAGCCTAGGCAACTCAGCGAGACCTTGTCTCTACAATAACCAAAAAAATTATCCAGGTGTGGTGGTGCATGCCTGTAGTCCCAGCTATTCAGGAAGCTGAAGCAGAAGGATTGACTGAGCCCAGCAGATTGAGGCTATAGTAGCTGTGAGAATGCCATTGCACTCTAGCCTGGGTGATGTAGTAAGACTCCAATTTAAAAAGATAATAATAATTAATTTAAAATTTAAAAACACAATTACATGAGATTGGGTAGCCTTTAAACATGTTAATAAGCTGGGCTCGGTGGCTCAGCCTGTAATCCCGCGCCTTTGGCAGGCCGAGGTGAGTGGATTTCCTGAGCCCGCGGGTTCGAGACCCGCCCAGGTAACTTGGCGAGACCTCATCTCTACAAGAAATCAAAAAATCAGCCGGGCGTGGTAGCGCATGCCTGTAATTCCGGCTACTCAGAAGGCTGAGGCGGAAGGATGGCCGTAGCCCAGCAGGTCGAGGCTGCGGTGGCCGGGAGCAGCCACTGCACTCCAGTCTGGGCGACAGAGTGAGACTCCAACTCAAAAAAAAAAAAAAGCATGTTAATATGGCAGTTCCCCTACAGCTACTTTCAGCCAGAGTTCTGGGCTCTTAATCTGCTGTGCCATGTTGCCTAGTAATGCACAGAGACAGGCATTGACTAGCGATTATAAACATAGGCAAATAATCAATCCTTAGCTGTGTTGTTGATGAAACATTGTTCTTTCTTACAACCTCAAAGATCAGAAATGAACTGCTGGTGTCTGGAATGACTCTGCACTTGCTCCTATTGAGTTTTAGATTCACTTCCCTTTTTGGTTCTCTGGAGACAGAACACAGCTGTTCAGCATCCTTTATAAGAGTATTTTCTTCTAGAAGTTTCCCAAGGGCCATTACTAAGTGTGAGAAATATTGGGAAGATCACAGAAGATTTGTAGATGAGTCACTTTCCATCTGCATATAGTTAAGTGCACTTAAGACACAATTTTAATAAAATAAAAAAGGCAAAATGAAGTCTTTATGTATTGCTTTGCTGGAGATTACTATTTTTCGATTTTTCAATTGCCCAGTATGCTCACGTATAAGCAGGTAGAATTGTCTTCTAAAAAGTATATAGTCACAGTGCCTTGAACATTGTCCTAAGACTCCTTTTCAAAATGTAATAGTTCAAAGAGAACCTGGCACTTCCATTTTCCCAGTATGCATGCCTCAGTCCCAGGTTCTCTTGAAATACTGTGGTCTCAAAATGGTATTGGGGGTTGAATACTGCAGGAAAGAAAAGCAGCTTCAAGCTGATTTGTTCCCAGTCTAGAAAAGCTTGTGACCTGGTTTTACAATCAGTGATCGTTCAAAGATTACACAGAGCTTTCTGAAGGATGTATTTCCTTTATAACCAACTCACAAGAATATAGATTGGAATGAAGAATAAGAAGAGTGTGAAAAATATAGGATTACCATTTGGATGTAGCTTTCCTCCTCTTCTCTGGTGACTGGATTGGCAAAAAATCTTGCAGAGTTAATACCATTTCTTTCTGGAGAGAGAAAGCTGGTTCGATGGCTAAGAACAAAAATATAGATGAGGTCAAAGCAATGTCTTACAGCTGCTCTGAAAGCCAGCCAGGAACTGACATGACCCCCATGGGGGTTCAGCCCCACCCTCCTTCCAGATACAACTTCCTTCCGGTCAGAGCAGTTCCTCAAGTAGCAGACATTGCCCAGCAGCTTCTGTCCCACTGTGGGACAAATGGCTTCCAATTCACAAATGCTGGTTTTTTCAGGCCCTCTATGTGACACAGCTCAAGAGCTTTCTAGAAACAGGCCAAGGCATCATATCATTTAGCAAAAGAAAGTAAAAGAATACAAATAAATTTTCATCCTACTCCTGAGTCAGAAACACAGGCCAAGTCATTTGCAGTCTTGGCTGGAAATACAGCTCACTGCAGAATCCTGCTTTACAAAGTGACTGTGTCATGTGGCCTTTCAAGTGAATCAAGAAGCTCCTAAGTCAGGCTCAGACTCTGAAGATGCAGCTTCTAAAAGGTGAGATGAGGAGGTGCAGAAACATGTTCTAGTCTACCCAACCCATGAGCCATCCCTTCTTCCCCGAGACCTCTTTTCTACCCTGTTCACAAAGTTGGCCCTCTGGGCCATAGCTGATTGCACTCAGGCTGGGTGACACAACTGTCTCTTCCCAGGAAATCTGCATTGAGATCACAAAAGAGCCCATCTCTGTTTGTACTGAAATTGTAACATGCAAACAAGTTCAGGAGCTATAATACAGCTATCTTTGACCATGAGGATTGTGCAGCAGAGAAAGGGTTCTGCAAAGACAAAGGACTAGACAGCGGTGAAGAAAGAAGCAGATGTAGAGAAAAGATTCCCCACACACTCTAATTCCTGGTCCCGATATCCTGGGCGACCCAGTCATATTCCTTCTTTTGTGATCTATAAAACACCTCTGACTCTTGATAATAAAACTCACCCCTCCTTTGGCTTAAGCTAGATCAAGTGGGGGTGTCTGTGCTGGATGTGGCTCCTTGGAGCGATCAGAAACTTACCAAGGCACGGTGCGGGTCCTGGCTAGAGACGTGTGTTCCCGGATGGTCGAGAGGTTTCGCAGGTCCAGGGGAGGTGGTCGTGCTATGAGACATCACACAATATCCAGTGTGGTTAGTTCCCAGGAGTTGAAGGCCAGAATCTAAAGGCTGTAAAACAATGGCATCCCCCTTTCCTAGGACACCAAATCCAAACCTACGAACAGGCAGCAATAATGATGAGTGTGAATTTCACTGTCCTCTTCCCTGTCTTTCTGGAAGTAAAGACAACTACAGAGCTTGAACTCCGGAGAACGAACCACAGTGGCGATGCGATGCATTCTTAAGAACTCACTGTGTGTCATGCATGATTCTGGGTGTTGGAAGCACAGTATGAGCAAAACGGATGCAAGCCTCTGTATTCTGCCACTCTTCTTATTCTTCATCCCAATCTATATTTTGTGAGTTCATGTGGAATCCCAACACCTACGTCACACTCCACGAGTCTAAAATGGAAATATTGCCTTGCTGGTCACACGTAGAGATTAGCACTCGGGTTCTAGTCTTCTCCACTTCCAATCCACTGTCCACCTCATGGTTCTTCTGACTAGAACATCCTTGTCTGTCTCTTGGCCTAGTTTCTCATCTTCAGATCTCAGCTCAATGTCCTTGACTTAGGGAAACTTTCTTGGACCTCTAGAAAGATCAGGTTCCACATCACAGGCTCTCGGAGGTTCGTGTACTTACCCTTCACGGCACTCCCCTAGTTTGTGGTGATGATACTTTCACCTAGGATTATTAAACATCTTCTGTTGGCCCATCACCACATCCTAAAAAGCGGCACGGTCCAACACAGTGACCACTAGCTACATGTGGCTATTTACACACATAGATACACATTTAATACAATTAAATAACACTTAAAATTCAGTTGCACTAGCCCAACTTCAAATGTTCCATAGATATATTTCCAACATCACAGAAAGTTCTGTCGGATGCCACTGCTATAGAAAATTGAGTAAAAAAGGCCATGGGCAGTGGCTCACACCTATAATCCCAGCAGTTTGGGAGGCCGAGGCAGGAAGATTACTTGAGCCCAGGAATTCAAGATCAGCCTGGGCAACATAGCAAGATCTCATCTCTACAAAAAATAAAACATGAAAAAATTTGCTGAATGTGGAGGCGCTTGCCTGTAATCTCAGCTACTTGGGAGGCTGAGGCAGGAGGGTCATTTGAGCCCAGGAGAATTAGTTTTTCAAAGAGGAGCCAAATTATGCCTGAAACCCTGAAGATGAATCCCTTTCATTTTTTTAGTCATTTTTACTTCCTGCCTTTTGCTGTATTCCTGCCCCCAAGGCAGGCAGAATCTTTAGGACCTAGAGGATATAGTACAGTGAGCCAGGGAGGGAGGACATGTTAACCTGGTAGTAAGGGTTAAAAAGAAAATAATTGCACCTGGTATGGTGGCTCACACCTGCAATCCCAGAACTTTGGGAGGTCAAGGCAGGAGGATCACTTGAGCCCAAGAGTTCAAGACCAACCTGGGCAAAATAGCAAGACCTTATCTCTACAAAAAAAAATTCAAAAAATTTTCCAGTCATGGTGGTACACCTGTAGTCTCAGCTACTTAGGAGACTGAGATGGAAGGATCACCTGAGCACAGGAATTTAAGGATGCAGTGAGCTGTGATCATGCCACTGCACTCTAGCCTGGGCAATAAAGTGAGATCCCAGCTTGAAAGAAAGGAAGGAAGGAAGGAAGGAAGGAAGGAAGGAAGGAAGGAAGGAAGGAAGGAAGGAAGGAAGGAAGGAAGGAGGGAAGAAAGAAAGAAAGGAAAAAAGAAAGGAAGGAAGAAAGAAAGGAGGGAAGAAAGAAAGGAGGGAAGAAAGAAAGGAGGGAAGGAAGAAAGAAAGAAAGGAAGAAAGAAAGGAGGGAAGAAAGAAAGGGGGGAAGAAAGAAAGGAGGGAAGAAAGGAAGAAAG
>NW_007079786.1:137172-171423 GCF_000164805.1 Carlito syrichta | reverse complement strand
AGGAAGGAAGGAAGGAAGGAAGGAAGGAAGGAAGGAAGGAAGGTTGAGTAAAACAATACTGTCCACCTCAAAGTTACAGGCCCTGTGAAATTGTTTCTGATCAGAGTGAATGGTTTTTTCCTCTGAAATTCAAAATACAGGGTATTCTTTCCTATTTAGTATGGATTTCACAATCCTCTGTTTTGTCCACATGGTTTTCACATCTCTTCCTCCCCCTCAGCCTGAAGACCCACCCCCACCCCCCCGCACTTCCTCACTGTAAATGTGTAACTATGGTGTGACTGTAATCGAAGGGGTTGTGACTGGAATGAACCAAGCATTAATAGGGAGCCTAGTGAGCAGCTCTGGGCAAAGTCACCTGAAGGGGTAAGTTTTCCAAAGAGCAAAGAGAGGTGGGAATGAACCACAGTGAGTGTCAGACATAACAGTCATTGCACTAGATGCTTCCTTTTAATCACACAGCCAACTAGGCAGACCCAGTTAAGTGCCTTACATTTTCTCTGAGGCTTGAGATCTCTATTCACTGGAGGTGGCTCCAGGTCAGCAGGTAACTCAGGAAGTGGGCTTGAGATGCTTCCTGAGATCATCGGGATGTACTCATCAGGGCTGCAGTCGAGTCCAGAGGCAGCAGCCTGGGGGCTCATGGGCACATAGCTGTCTTCAGCACTGGTTGAAGCTGTGGGGTACACCGGGGAGAACCTGCAAGGCTGTAAGAGAACAGGCACACGTTGGGATCCACAGACCAGTCATGGAAATGGCTACTAGTGAGTAACCAAAGCTGCTCATATAACTTCAGTTCCAAATGACCCAAGAATAATTCTGAACTTCCTCAAGAAGCCTCTAGCTCAGGTTCTGCCTCTGGACTTCTTGTGTGAGTACAGGCAAGTTGAGCAAGTGGCTGGACCATTAGAACTGCAAAGACTCTTGTAGAAGTTCAAACCCAAACAAGTTCAAGTCATAAGTGAGACTGGAAAACTCCTCAGAGATTCCACGTGCTGAATCTCAAAGACTTCAAGGGAGCAAATGTAGGTCAGGTCATTTTTGGTAAAAATTCAGGTTAAAAGGAACCTAAGTGCCAAACTTACCAAATTTAAGCTAAGCCGCTTGTCTCGGTTTCTTAAGGATTGGCCTTCAACATCAGCTGCAAGTAACAAACCGAAGTGGTGAGAAATGCAGAACAATATCAAAACGAGGGTCTAAGCCCCTATGTACCCCCAGGGCCTTGTGCTCAGGTCCAGAAAGGCAGAGAACCATAACACTTTTATACATAACACATAAGGCTCAGTACTGGAGTCTAGGTGGGCAGCCAGAGCACATTTCTCCAGCACATGGAACATCAGACCAGATTTTGAAGAAGTTTGTCACTAATGATTTCAGTTCTCTCTGTGAATTAGGAGGAGATATAGCAAGTAAATAACAAATGCTCGTTGCATTTCTTACATGAATCTCCTGAGCTGGAGGCAGAGCTGAAGGTTTGAGGAGAGGAGAGGTTTGAAATATTCCTTGAGATGACTAAGGGAACAGGGTGAAGAGAGGAGTGATAGCATTGCAGAGCAGCACTGAGGGCTCAGTTGAGATCTGTAACCATGATTTGGCGACTGTGATTTTCTACAGTAAAAAGCTACTCTGGTATAGGCATGAAGAGAGAGGAGAGTTGGATTAACCCAGGATTGGAAAGTTTTCCGATAAGTGTGCCAAGAGTATGACATTCAAATTTAGAATAACTGTTGAATTAAAAGACGAGATGTCCAGAAGGCAGCAAGATATATGAGCCTGGACTCAAACGGCATATGATTTGGGGGAATTAGTATCTTAGAGATGGTAGTCAAAACTGTTACAGTATATTAGATTATCTAGTTTGCAAGTGTTGAGAGAAGTACAAAACCGCAGAAAATCCCAAGATTTTTTTTTTTTTTTTTGAGTTGGAGTCTCACTCTGTCGCCCAGACTGGAGTGCAGCGGCCGCTCCCGGCCACCGCAGCCTCGACCTGCTGGGCTCCGGCGATCCTTCCGCCTCAGCCTTCCCAGTAGCCGGAATTACAGGCATGCGCTGCCACGCCCGGCTGATTTTTTTATTTATTGTAGAGATGAGATCTCGCTGCCCAGGCGGGTCTCGAACCCGCGGGCTCAGGCAATCCACTCACCTCAGCCTCCCAAAGGCGCGGGAGTACAGGCTGAGCCACTGAGCCCGGCTCAATCCCAAGATTTAAAGAGCAGAAAGGTAAGTCAGTGAACTAGCTTGAGAAAGAGCAACCATAGAGAAATGAGGAAAGTCCAGCAAGTGCTCTCAGCCAGAACAATGCAGCCCTCGAGAACTTGGAAGTATGAAAACTCAGGCTGAGAAATAAACAGAAAAGTCACCATCATCATAAAGTGTGAGGATAAGTCTCTTCTCAGAAAGACGTGATGGAGACAGATGGAATTAAAAACATATATACACATAGTGTATGTATATACGTACATATGTATGTTTACATGTTTTGAAAGATGCATGCATACTGCATAAAAGCTACCCTGGAGTCAGACTGTATACTTTTAAATCCACAATCTGCCACGTATTAGCTGTATGACACTGGACAAGTTACTTACCATCTCTGTCTCAGTTTCCTCGTTTGTAAAATGGAAGCAATAATAGAACCTATTTCATAGGACTGCGGAAAGGTTTAAATGCTATTGCTTGAAAAGGACTTAGAAGAGTGATTAGAACACAGAAAGTACTTAACAAATTCTAGAAATTATTATGAAATAATTTCTTGCTGTGGGACTTGCAAGTGTGAACACAGGCCCCACTACCTTTCCTACCAGATTCCTTCTGAAATCACCAAACACAAATATAGAGAACACTCTGCACCAAAGGCATAGAAGTTACCCATGTGCCAGACAGTTTATGGGATTTGTGACAGATAGAAGCAGATGGAATTACAGTAAAGGAAGACACCAAAAGTGGATTCACACTCATGCTCCTGCGAAAACAGACACCTGGAAAACCAGTCTCTGCCAGAATCTCATTCTGCTATATTTCCTCCTACATCACTGGTCACTTGTTAACAGTTTCTTTTGCTAGTTCCTCCTCGTGTCAACAATCTGTAAACATTGTAGAGTTCCAGGCTCAGTCCTTGTTCTTTTTCTTGTCTCTATATTTACTCTTTTGGTGGTCTCATCTAGTTCCTCTGATTTATTATTTATATGCTGACAACTCCTAATTTTATAGCCGCAGTCCAAACCTCTCACCTGATGTTCAGATTCATATTTCTTTTTTTTCCTCTTTTAATTTTTATTTTAAAATGGTGGGGTACAATTCAGGGTTAGGTATACAAATATTCATTGTGCAGGTACCTTTATTGATGAGGTGTGCCCCCCTTCCCCAAGCAGGTATCAACTACTGTTAATCCCACCTCCACCCTCCCCCTCCCCCGCAGTTTCCCGCTACTGTCAATCATCTTCTTATAGTAATATGGTAGTTGTTCAAGGTCCACTTATGAGTGAGAACATGTGATACTCAGCTCTTTGTTTCCGTGAGAGATCACTCAGTATTATAAACTCTAATTCCATCCAGGTTGCTGTGAAGCTCATGATTTTGTTCTTTATGGATGCATAGTATTCCATTGTGTATATGTACACAAACAAGTGGAAAAATATTCCATGCTCATGGACTGGAAGAATCAACATTGTTAAGATGTCCATTTTACCTAAGGCAGTCTACAGATTTAATGCAATACCCATCAAATTACCAGCAACATTCTTCTCAGACCTAGAAGAAACAATACAGGAATTCATATGGAAACATAAACGACCAAGAATAGCCAAAACAATCCTCAACAACAAAAAAACAAAGCAGGAGGTATCACATTCCCAGACTTTAAACTTTATTATAAAGCTACAATAATCAAAACAGCCTGGTATTGGTACAAGAACAGGTATATAGACCAATGGAATAGAATTGAGATTGCAGAAGCAAAACCTCAATTTCTCAACCAACGCATCTTCGACAAAGCCTCCACCACCCACTACTGGGGAGAGGAGAACCTTTTCAGTAAATGGTACTGGGAAAACTGGCTGACCACATGCAGAAGATTGAAACAGGACCCTTACCTATCCCCATACACAAAAATTAACTCTAAATGGATCACAGACCTAAATGTAAAACCTCTAACTATAAGAGCCTTAGAAAATGCAGGAGACACTCTTATGGAAATTGGAACTGGCAACCAATGCCTGATCAAAATCCGAAGCGCCCAGGCCACAAGAGGTAAGATAGACAAGTGGGGCCTCATTAAACCAGATTCATATGTCTAACAACTTGCTTGACATTTCCACTAGATACGCATCTCAACTAATATGCATCTCAAACTCAGCATATCAAAAAACAACTTCTCGATATCCCTACATCTTCCAACTTGTTTCACTTGTTCTTTTCCCTGTTTCACTTTCTTGGGCCAAAAATCATGAAGTTATTCTTGACTCCATTTGTCTCTGATATTTCACACTCAATCTTTGAGGTTCTATCTTCAAGAGGCATCAAGAATCCAACCGCCGGGCGCGGTGGCTCACGCGGTGGCTCACCACCCACTACTGGGAGGCAGAGGCAAGAGGATTGCCTGAGCCCACCGGTTCAAGACCAGCCTGGGCAACTTGGCAAGACCTCATCTCTACAGTAAATCAAAAAATTAACCAGGCGTGCTTGTGCACACCTGTGGTCCCGGCTACTTGGAAAGCTGAGGTGGAAGGATCGCCTGAGCCCAGCAAGTCTACGCTGTGGTGGCTGTGAGCTTGCCACTGCACTCCACGCTGGGTGACAGAGTGAAACTCCTACTCAAAAAAAAGAAAGAAAGAATACAACCACTTTTAACAAATTCAAAAGTTACTACCTTGATCTTTGTCATCATTGTGGCATTCCTAGTTACCTAACTGGTTTTCTTACTTTCACCCTTCAGTCTCTTTTCAATACAGCAGTGATCCTGCTAAATTTAAGACATATCATGTCTCTCCACTGCTCAATATATTACAAGGGGCCTCATCTCATTCAGAGTTAGAGCTCAAGTCTACAAGCTACAGTGGTCTACAAGGATCCACATGACCTGAAACACCTACCCGCCATCCATCTGCCACCCAGCAGACAGAGTTAATGTCTCTCCTCTGTTCTATAACCTCCCCATTTCCCCTTCTCCCTCAGTGTCATAGCTTAAGTTCTCATAGGAGTCTACAAAGTAACAACATAAATTTACCCTGCTTTGCCTCTCTTTCCTACAAATCTTTTCCTTGCTCTCTCCACTCCAATTATAATGACCTCACTTTGAGCATACCAAGCAACTCCCACATCAGAGTCTTTGCTGTAGTTTTACGCTCTGCACATAACACTCTTTATCAAGGTATCAGCACAACTTTCTCCCGCAGATCCTTCAAATCTGCCCAATAAAAACTACCTTAACCAACCTTTTTTTTTTTTTTTGAGTTGGAATCTCACTCGGTCGCCCAGACTGGAGTGCAGTGGCCGCTTCCGGCCACCGCAGCCTCGCCTGCTGGGCTCCAGCGATCCTTCCACCTCAGCCTTCCGAGTAGCCGGAATTATAGGTGCGTGCTACCACGCCCGGCTGATTTTTTTGATTTATTGTAGAGATGAGGTCTCGCTGAGCAGGCGGGTCTCGAACCCGCGGGCTCAGGCAATCCACTCACCTCAGCCTCCCAAAGGCGCGGGATTACAGGCTGAGCCACCGAGCCCGGCTACCAACCTTTTTTAAGCACTACAATCCTGCCCCTGGCCTGCTCTACTGACTTCCTTTACTAGTTCAGGTTTTTCTTTTTCCAAAGTACCTATCACCTTCTAACATGCCATTTATTTATATCTAACATAGTTATTTATTATGTAATAATAAACACTATGAACTTGATGCCTACAAATTTGATGAAAAAGACCAGTTCCTTAGAGTATACAATCTGCTAAAACTCACACAAGAAATAGACAATCTAAATAGGTCTGTATCTATTAGATAAACTGAATAAATAGTTATAACCTTAAAAAACAGAAAGCACCAGGCACAGACATGTTGACTGGTGAATGCTACCAAACATTTATGGAAGAAATTTGACTAATCCTCTTCAACCATTTTCAGATAATAGAAGCAAAGGGAATACTTCCTAACTCATTCTATCAGGCCAGCATTACCCTAATACCAAAACCAGACAGAAACATTGTAAGAAAAGAAAACTACAGACCAATATATCTCATGAAGACAGATGCAAAAATCCTCAACAAAATATTAGTAAATGAAATAACAATGTATAAAAAGACATATACACCACGACCAAGTGGGATTTATTCTGGGTATGGAAGGCTCAACTTTTGAAAACCAATTAATATAATCCATCACATCAACAGGATAAAGATTAAAAATAACATGAGCATGTCGATAGGCACATAAAAAACATTTTACAAAATCCAGCATCCATTCATGATAAAAAGTTATCAGTAAACTCATAATAGAGAGTACTTTCTTCAACTTGATAACGAATATCTATAAGAAGCCCTGCAGCTAATATCTTACTTAATGATGAGAAACTCAAAGCTCTCCCCCTAAAGTCAGGAAGAAAGCAAGGATGTCCCCTCTTACTACTGCTTTTTCAACATTGTACTGAAAGTCTTAGCTAATGCAACAAGACAAGAAAAGGTATAAATATTAAGCAGGCAGCAGTAACACTGTCTTTGATCACAGATGATGTGATTATCTATATAGAAAATCTGAATCAATAAAAATATTATCCTGGAATAAGCAATTATTGCAAGGTGGCAGTTCTCGACATGTGATGCCTGCCCCCCTCTGTCTTCCACCAAGAGGACTCACGCTATCTGATTCCAAGACTTATTATAAACTTTAGAATCAGTTTGTACATAAGTGATATCTTGACAATACTGAGTGGTGTTATCCATGAAGCTTCTTGAAGCCCTCACCAGAAGCAGATGCTGACACCATGCTTCTTGTACAGCCTCCAGAATCCTGAACCAAATAAACTTCTTTTCTTTATAAGTTACCCAGCCTCAGAACAGAGAGCCCAGAAATAGACCCACATAAATATAGTCAAGTGATCTTTGACAAAAGAGCAAAGACAATACAACCTAGAAAATATATGATCTTATCAGCAAATGGTGCTGGACCTGCATGTTCATTGCAGTACAACTCACAATTGCAAAGATGTGGAATCAAGCTAAATGCCCATCAAATGATCAATGGATAATGAAAATGTGGTGTATATACACTATGTAATACTATTCAGCTACCTACAAGAATAAGATAATGTCTTTTGCAGCAACCTGGATGGAATTGGAGAACATCATCGTAAGTGAACTAACTCAGGAACAGAAAACCAAACACTGCATTTCTCACTAAACTAAGGATCTGCAAAGACATGGAGAACGGCATAATGAACACTGGAGACTAGGAAGGGGAAGCGGGGAAGGGGTGGAGGGATGAAAAATCACCTGTCGGGTACAATGTGCACAGGTTGGGGTGGTGGGTACACTTAAAATCAAAAACTATGTGTGCCCCCAAAGCTATTGGAATAAAGAAAAAATAAAAATGATAGAATTAGAAGAAAAAAACAAACAAAACCAAAAATGGTGCTGGAACAATTGGATATCCACAGGCAAAAAAAAAAAAAAAGTGAATCTAGACACAGACCTTATACCTTTCACAAAAATTAACTCAAACTGGACAATAGACCCAAATGTAAAATGCAAAACAAAAAATACAATTGAGGCCTCACCAGAAGCAGATGCTGACACCATGCTTCTTGTACAGTCTGCAGAAACCTGAGCCAAATAAACCCCTTTTCTTTATAAGTTACCCAGCCTCAAGTATTCCTTTATAGCATTGCAAACAGACTAAGACACGGTACCAGCAATGAACAAGTGAAATTTGAAATTAAAAACACAATACCACTTATATTAGCACCCCTCAAAATAAAATATCTAGGTATAAATCTAACCAAATATGACAAAATTTATATGAGGAACAACTACTAGACTCTGAATAAAGAAATCAAAGAGGAACTAAATAAATGAAGAGATGTTCCACTCATGGTGGAAGACAGAGGGGAGCAGGCATCCAAATCTCATGTTGAAGAGTAATGCTCAGTGTTGAAGGTGGGACCTTGTTTTAACAACCGGATCTCATGGAAACTAAAAAAAGAATTCAATATTTTGATACTAAAGAAGCTCAGTAATATACAAGAGAATCTGTATATTATAAAATTCATTTAATGAAATAATAGGTGAGAACTTCCCATGTCTAGCAAGAGATTTAGACATCCAGATACAAGAGGCTCAGAGATCCTCCATAAAGACAAGGCAAAGGGTTTTTCTCCAGGCCACATTATAGTTAAGCTCTCTAAAGTTAACGAGAAAGAGAATTCTAAAAACAGCAACAGGAAAGCATCTCATAATCTATGAAGGAGCCCTCATCAAACTAACAGCAGATTTCTCAGCAGAAATCCCACATGCCAAGAGAGAATGAGATGATATACTCAACATCCTGAACCAAAAACACTGCCAGCCAAAGATATCATGGAAAGCAAAGCTATCCTTCATAAATAAAGGAGAAAAAACGTTTTCCGAGATGAGCAAAAGCTGAAGGAATTCAGCACCACTAGACTAACCCTACAAGAAATGCTCAAGGAATCCTGAACATAGAAGCAAAAGGATGGTACTTACCATTATGAAAACATACAAAAGTATAAACTGCATTAGTAAAGCAAACACAAATGAGGAAGAGAAAGGACTCAAATGGTACCACTACAGAAAACCAACAAAACATAATGACAAACAATCATAGTAAAAGAAGGAATAAAAAATAAAGAACAAATAATATACTACAAAACAATCAGAAAACAATGAACAATATGTCAGGAACAAAAACTCACATAATAACCTTGGATGTAAACAGATTAAATTCTCTACTTAAAACATATGGAATGGGTGAATGAATACAAAAATGATCCAACTATATGCTGTCCACAAGAAATACACTTTACCTGTAAAGACCATACAGATTAAAAGTAACGGGGTAGAAAAAGGTATTTTATCCAAACAAAAACCAAAAATGAACAGGAGTAGCTAGACTTACATCAGATAAAGCAGGCTGCAAGTCAAAAACTGAAGGTCATAATATAATGATAAAGAGATCAAGCCATCAAAAAGATGCAATAATTCTTAATATATATGCACCCGATGCTGACACACACAGATTCATAAATCAAATATTAGTAGACCTAAAGAGAAAGATAGACTCCAATACGATAATACCAGGGGACTTCAACACCATACTGTTGGCATTATACAAATATTGTACAGAAAATAACCAGAGAAACATCCACATAAAAAAGTAGAAAGATTTCAAATAAACAATCTAATGATGCATCTTAAAAAGCAAGAACAAACCAAACCACAAAATAGTAAAAGGAAATAAATAATAAAGATCAGAGCAGAACTAAACAAAATAGAAGCTAAAATAACAATATTTTTTAAATAAAACAAAAAATTATTTTTATGAAAAGATAAACACAGTTAATAAATCACTAGCTAGACTAAGAAAAGGGAGAGAAGACCCAAGTAAATAAAATCAGAACTCAAAAAAGAAGACATTACAACAGATATGAAAGAAATACAAAGGATCATTAGAGACTGTTGTGAATAACTATACACTGACAAATTGGAAAACCTAGAAGAAAAGGATAAATTTCTGGACATATATAACTTCCCAAAATTGAACCAGGAAGAAATCGAAAACCTGAACAGTTCAATAATGAGTAACAAGAATTAATTGATAATTAATTATCCGGATGGGATGGCTTTACTGCTGAATTCTACCAGACATTTAAAGAGGTAACATCAATTCTTTTTCAATTATTCCAAAGAGTTGAAGAGAATTCTCCCTAACTCATTCTATGAGGCCAGCATACCCTGAAACCAAAATCAAAGACAAACACACACACACACACACACACACACACAGAGAGAGAGAGAGAGAGAGAGAGAGAGAGAGAGAGAGAGAACTACAGTTCAATATCCTTGATAAACATGGATGCAAAATTCCTCAACAAAATAATAGCAAACAAAATCAAAAAACACATTGAAAAGATAATACACCATGATAAAGTGAGATTTATCCCTGGGATGCAAGGATGGTTCGATATGCACAAATCAATAGATATGATACATCACATCTACAGATTGAAGGACAAAAACCATATGATTATCTCAATAGATTCTTGAAAATCATTTGATAAAATTCAACATCCCTTAATAATAAAAACTCTCAACAACCTAGTCATACAAGGAACATACATCAAAATAATAAAGGCTATATATGACATACCCAAAGCTAGCATTATACTGAGTGAGAGAAAGCTGAAAGCCTTTCCTCTAAGAACTGGAAGAAGACAAAGATGCCCACTTTTGTTCAATGTGTTACTGGAAATCCTAGCCAGAACAAGTAAGCAACTACAACAGCAACAAAATCAAAGGCAGCCAAATTGAAAAAGAAGAAGTTAAATTGTCCTTCTCTGTAGATGGCATGATCTTATATTTGGAAAAGTCAAAAGACCCTACCAAAAGATTCTTTAAACTGATAAAAAAATTCAGTAAATTTGCAGGCTACAAAATTAACATAAAAAGTCAACAGACCTCATCTCTACAATAAATCAAAAAATTAGCTGGGCGTAGTAGTGCATGCCTGTCATTCCAGCTACTTGGAAGGCTGAGGCGGAAGGTTCGCTGGAGCCCAGCAGGTCGAGGCTGCGGTGGCCGGGAGCAGCCACTGCACTCCAGTCTGGGCGACAGAGTGAGACTCCAACTCAAATAAATAAATAAAATAAATGGTGCTGAGAAAACTGGATATCCATATGCAGAAGAATGAAACTAGATCCCCATCTTTCACCATATCAAAAAATAAACTAAAATGGATTAAAAACTTAAATATAAGACACAAAGCTATACAACTACTAGAAGAAAACACAGTGGAAATGCTTCAGGACATTGGTCTAGGGAATAATTCTATGGCTAAGAATTCAAAAGCACAGGGAACAAAAGCAAAAGTAGACAGATGGGACTATATTAAACTAAAAGCCTTGTGCACATCAAATGAAGCAATAAGTAGAGTGAAAAGACAACCTGTAAAATAGGAGAAAATATTTGTGAACTATTTATCTGATAAAGGACATATGTCCAAAATATATAAGGAACTCAACTCAATGATAAAAATAAAAAGTGGGCAAAGGACCTGAAAAGTTTCTAAAAAAACAAACAACATACAAATGGCCAACATGTACATGAAAAAACGGTCAACATCAATAATCATCAGAGAAATCAAAACCACAATGAAATGTCATCTCACCCTAGTGAAAATGACTATTATCAAAGAGACAAAAAATCACAAATGCCGGTGAGGATGCAGAAAAAAAAGAACTCTTATATACTATGAGTGGAAAAGTAAATTAGTAAAACCTTTATGAAAAACAGTATGAAGGCTTCTAAAAAAATGTAAACAGAACTATCATACAATCCAGCAATCCCACTACTGGATATTTATCCCAAGTAAAAGAAATCAGTATATCAAAAGAACACATGCTCCTTCATGGTTATTGCTGCACTATTCATAATAGCCAAGATATGGAGTCAACCTAAATGTACATCAACAAATAAATAGATAAAGAAAATTTGGTATATATGCAAAATGGAATACCATTCACCCATAAAAAAAAATTAAATCCTGCCATTTGAAGCAACATGGATGGAATTGGATGGAATTCTGTCAAGTGAAAGCAGCCAGGCTCAGAAAGACAAATATCACATGTTCTCACTCATATGTGGGAACTTAGAAAGTAGATCTTATGGAGGTAAAGAGTTGATTGGTGGTTACCAGAGGCTGAGAAGGGTGAAGAAGGAAGGGAGGATGAAGAGAGGTTGGTCAGTGTGTACAAAGCTACAGTTAAATAAAAGGAATAATTTCTAGTGTTTGATAGCATAGTAGAGTGACTATAGTTAACAATAACTTACTGTATATTTCAAAATAGCTAGAAAAGAAGATTTGAAATGTCCCCAACACAAATGACAACTGTTTGAGGTGATGGATATCCTAAATGTTCTGATTTTAACATCACATATATATGCATTTATCAAAATATCACATGTACCTTATAAATATGTACAATTATTAAGTGTCAATTTTTAAAAACTGCATTTAACAAATCTGAAAAATTGTTTCATCAGAACAAACTCCAAGCCCAGATGGCTTTTCTGGCAAATTTCACCAGTCAGTTAAGGCAGAAATAATACCAATTATATGCAAACTTTTCCAGAGAATTAAAAAAGAAAAAAAGCTTTCTGATTTGTTTTATGAGATCTGCATAACATTTTTATAAAAATCTGACAAAGACATCATGAGAAAAGAAACGTATAGGACAATCTTCCTCAGGCATACAGATTTCTTTTTTAACTTCAAAACAAAATACAAACAAAACAAATCTAGTAATATATTTTTTAAAAAGAACAATTATGATAAAGTTGGGTTATTCCAGGAGTGTGAGATTGGTTTAGCATTCAAAAATTAACCAGTGAATGTCTTGACATTGTGAGGCTAAAAATCATATAATCATAAAATGTTTCAACCACACAAAATGATAAGTATATTAGATAATGAATTTAATTGGCTTGATTTAATCATTCCACAATGTAGACGTATATCAAAACATCACATTTTATCCCATAAATATTTACAATTATTATTTGCCAACTGAAGATAAAATAAATGCAATGTTCACACATGATTTCAAAAAATAACACTTAGCAAAGTAGGAATATATGAGAACATCCTTAATCTAAAGAATAGTATCTATAAAAATCTACAGCTGGATTGCCTGAGCCTGCAGGTTCGAGACCCGCCTGGGCAAATTGGTGAGACCTCATCTCTACAATAAATCAAAAACTTGGCCAGGCGTGGTAGCGCGTGCCTGTAATTCCAGCTACTTGGAAGGCTTAGGTGGAAGGATCGCCGGAGCCCCAGCTGGACGAGGCTGCAGTGACCGGGAGCACGCCACTGCACTCCAGTCTGGGTGACAGAGTGAGACTCCAACTCAAAAAAAAAAAATCTACAGCAATCCATATTGTAATGCTGAAATGCTGGAAGCGTTCCATCTTAGAACAAGAGTGAGACAAAGATCTCTGTTATTGCCACTACAATTCAGCGATGTCCTGGGTTTCCTATACCATGAAGTGACGTAAGAAAAAGTAAATGAAAAATATAGGGGTTGCAAAAAAAGAAACAAAGCTATTACTATTTTAAGTGATATAACTGTATACAAATAATTTATAGTTTTGAAAAGCTACATATAAAATCAAAATACAAAATTTAGGTTTTATAAAACAGCAAAAGCAGTTGTTAAATAAAATGCCATTGACAACAACGTAAAAATGGTGAACACATTCACTAAACATACACTAAAAATTATAAAACATTATACACATAAATTAAATAAGGCCTATATGATATTGGCATAAAAACAGACACATAGACCAAAGGAACAGAATAGAGAGTCCAGAAGTGCATCCACAAGTATTTGACCAACCCATTTTTGACAAGAGCAGCAAGAATACACAATGGAGAAAGGACAGCCTCTTTAGTAAATGGCATTGGGAAAACTGAATGTCTACGTGCAAAAGGATGATATTGGGCCCTTTTACTTACACCATACACAAAAAAACTAACTCAAAATGGATTATAGTCTTAAATGTAAGATCTAAAACCATTTGACTCCTAGAAAAAATATAGGGAAAAACTCCTTGACATTGGTCTTGGCAATGATATTTTGGATATAACTTCAAAAGCACAGGCAAGAATGGCAAAAATAAACAAGTGGAGCTACAGTAAACTAAAAAGCTTCTGCACAGCAAAGAAAACAATCAACAAAATGAAAAAAGCAACCTACGGAAAGGGAGAAAATATTTGCAAACCACACATCTGATACGGGGTTTACACCCAAAATATACAAGGAATTCATACAACTGAGTAGTAAAAAAACAAATAACCTGATTTTAAAATGACCAAAGGGCCTGAATAGACATTTCTCAAAAGAAGATATACAAATGGACAATAAATATATGAGAAAGTGCCCAACATCACTAGTCATCAGAGAAATGCAAATCAAAACCACAATGAGATATCACCTCACACTTGTTAGGATGGCTATCATCAAAAAGACAAGCAGTAAGTGTTGGCTCAGGTGTGGAGAAAAGAGAACCCCCCTGTACACTGTTAGTGGAATGTATATTGGTACAGCCATTATGGAAAACAGTATGGAGGTTTCTTTAAATATTAAAAATAAAACTACCATTTGATCCAGCAATCTCACTCCTGGGTATATATCCAAAGCAAATGAAATCTATGTCAAAGAGCTATCTGCACTACCATGTTTATTGCAGCTCTATTCACAATAGCTAAGTTCTGAAATTAATTCCAGTGTCCATCAATGGATAACTGGATAAAGAAAATGCGGCATATACACACAATGGAATACTATTCAGTCTTAATAAAGAAAAAAATCATGTCCTTTGCAACAATGTGGGTAAACCAAGAAGGTGCTATGCTAAGTGAAATAAGCCAAGCACAGGAAAAAACAAAAAGCTACTGCATGATCTCGCTTATATGTGGAATCTAAAAAAGTCAACCTCATAGAAATACAGAGTAAAAGGGTGGTTGCCAGGGATTGGGAGTGCAAATAAATGAGAAGATGTTGGTCAAAGTGTGCAAACTTTCAGGTGTAAGATGAACAAGTTCTGTGGATCTAATGCACAGTATGAGTAGTGATGGATTTGTTAAGTAGCTTGATTGTGATAATCAGTACACAATCTTTATTTGTCAATTAAATATTTTAGAATTTAAAAAAAACTATATAAATGGAAGAATACTTCCTGTTCATAAAAAAAGACTATTCCCTGCTCATGGATTGGAAAATTCAATATTGTAAAGATGTCAAGTCTTCACAAACTAATCTATAGATATGATTCAATCTTCCTCAAATCCCTAATATATTTGTATATATGTATCTAGAACGTGACCAGTAACTGTCAAATTGACTCTGGAATAGGAATGGCACTCTTAAAGAACAAATGGAAGGTCTCCCCCTACTGGATATCAAGAGAGGTGTAGTAATGAAGAGAGTCTGGCATTGGTGCATGCAAGCTGGACAAGAGGGCCCAATGGGATGGAAAGCAAAACGGGGACCCAGACCCTCACACACACAGGTACTTCATCGAGGACAGACAAAGGAGAGCTGCGGGGACAGGATGACTTTTCCAATCAAAGGTGCCAGGTCGCCAGACAGAGATGCAGACCACATTCTGCAGCCATGTACAAACATCAGCTCCAGATGGATATCAGTGGAAAAGGTGGAATGATAAACTTTACGTGTTTCATCTGTTTTATTGGTGCCATTGTGCTTCTAGTCACCACTGTTGTTTTGGTCTCTGTTTCATGGTCAAAACCTCTATTTTACATAGTCTTAACTTTTGTTTGCCTTCATGTAAAGAACACAACTTAATTGTTTTATGCTTGTACTGAAATTTCAAATTATTTCAATCTCTTTTGTTCTTCAGTTTGAGAACAAAAGATTCATTTTTAAAATCCATTATTTTGATTCATTTTTAAATTCTATTATTCTATTGATTGAATTCATTTTGTTTTCTAAAACCTGCTTAACTACTCTTTCATTTTTCCCTTTTTGCTTATTGTTCATGCATGTTAGCACATTACAATCTTTAGTGTAATCAGCATATACCCATTTCATAGGTATTGTCAGAAGGAAGCAACTTGTGTGATAGTAACATCATTAGGGACATTGAGGGAGACCTTTACCAGGGTGACTTAGCTCCTCAGTTAGAACGAAAGATTCATACAATTTGAAAATGAATTTGCATTCCTTACACTTCTCATACTTCCTTTAAAGTGTGGCCTAGACAGGTGATTATATGTGGATGAAAAGAAAGAGGAGAGACAAGAGAGACAGAGAGTGACATGGAGAATTAGTTTGTGCGTGTGTCTGTCTGTCTATCCGAGAGAGACAGGTTGACATAAGAGAGAATAAAATGCTTAGGTTGGTGGGCTCATGACAGAAAGATGAGGAGGCCCAGAGAAATAGTAAAGAAGAGGTTACCAAGAAGTCACACTGAGGGGTCTTAGGTGAGCCTTCACCAAGCAGCTTCTGAAGACCAGGGAGCTCCAGGTGGGAGGAAAGGGGTGGTAGAAGATGCAACTGCAAGCAAAATTGCAAGATAAGCTCATGAGAATAAATGGCTTTATAGAAAAAGGCAAAAGCGAGCTCTAGGAGGGCATGCTAATGGATCAAGCTGGTGAGATTTGGTTAGAATTACCTTGATGAGGTCAGCTTGGCAAAAAGCCACATCACTAGTGTACAGCTTCTCAGAACTGGGAAAGAACAAGTCAGGTGGAATGAGGAGCAATGATCTACGTCTCAGAGTTCATTGTGTATGTGAAAGGCCAAGAAGGAAAAGGGGCCAAGCTGAGGCAAAAGACATGATCTCTGTGCCACGTAGGCCCCTGGGTGACTCCAAACACATGGGCGAACTTATCACAAGGGACGGGGTTCTAACTTCTTGCGGCATCTACAGGAACCTAAGTATCCCTCCTGGTGGCCAGGCTCAAAGGAGACAGGACCAGTTTGAGAAAAGGACACTGAGTAAAGGCCTCATGTGGCCACGGGAAGTGAAGAAGAGCCAGGAGAGCCTTCCTCTGTGCCTGAATCTTACCTTTCCAGGTTCTCATGTTGTCTAAACCAGAGAGAGAGATTCTTCGTGGAACCAGAGTGCATTCTGGCTTCTTGCTGCTGCCACACCCACTCCACTCCTCTTGGCGCCGTTCGGAGAGATAGCTTGGCTTAGGGGGGCGGGGAGGTGGAGTATTGGACATAATGTCGAGCTCTTTTGCCCCACTGGGCAAGCAACCTTGGTTTTTATCTACCTGAATGGTGGAATTAAAGGAAGTTTCCAGCAACGGTGAAGAAGACAAGTGGTCCCTGAATGGCCCATTCATGTCTCTGCTCCAGATCAGGGCAGCTTGAGGCCTAGTGGACGGCGCCTCCTGCGACCCATTTCCATGGCGTGAGGGGTGAACCAAATGACTGGAGGGTACTGGCTGCAGGCAGTCAACAAAAACGTCATCAAATGAAGCCTGTTCCAATGAGCGATCTGAGTTTGACCAGCTGTCACATCTGGTGGGGAGACTGATGGAAGAAAAGCATGTCAGTTGGACTGAAACCAAACCCATGCTGGCCTCATTCCCATTCCTGCAACATCACCTTTTGTTCTACTTTATAGTAACATTGCCTCTACAGCCCTCAGTTACCCCAACCCCTTGGTGCAGAAAACGAAAAGTGGTTGTTGATTTTTTCATCCTATAAGCATCACATCCACGTGAACTGCAAGGTTAAAAATGAAAGCCACAATGCTGAAATGCATGACTCATTTTGTTTTGTATACCGCATGCTTCATCTTTCACAGCAGTTGATAGCAATCTGTCCCTGCATTGGCATTGGCAGGAAGAGAGGTAGGGCAGACACACCCACTAGAAAGTGCTGCAGCTAAACCGACTAATTGGGCGAGGCACACTGAGCACATCTCGGCTACAGGCTCTGCAGGGGCAGTGTGGACCCTGCAAACTGAGGAGCGCATACTAGGAGGTCTGGCTCACAGTCCTGGGCATAAGCGTACCTGGCATGGTGCAGTCTTCCAGTCTCACAGTTGGACAAAACCAGATAATCAGGAAGGAAGAGAAGCTCTGACTCACTTCTGGTTTCCTCAGTGACTATGGGATGAGTGTTTGGGTCATCTCTTGGCAAGGAGGAGCCGGCAGCACAGGCGGTATGAAGGAAGCTGGCAGAGGATGGCTGGAGGGAGGAGGGCGTGTGAGAGAGGCTTTCCATGGAATCTGCTGGAGAAATCGTTTCTCAGGTTAATGTTGTAAGAATGGCTACAACACTCACTCAAAACTTCTTCAAACAGCGTTGAAGAAGCCAAATAGAAGATGCAAATCCCAGCTGGTGTTTGTACTGATGGAGGAGACCATTTTCCCAAGCTATAAACAACGTTTGGGCAAGAAGACCAATGTTCCCAGAGTGAAGTGTTGAGCCAATTAAGAACAAGAAAAGCAGGCATTCTTGGCATAAAAGTTTGCAGTTAGAGAGTCTACACACAGCTTTTCTACGGCCCTCAGCAGAAGCCCTGCATCATTGTTTATTCATTCAACAAACATACATATATATATACACATATGTATTTATGCTTAACAAGTATATGTGTATATATTTATGTATGTATGCATATATATATTCACAAAAGACCTATTACAGCTGCTATGTGCCCAGAACTGTTCTAATCCTGCTGATGCAGCCAAGACAAAGACCCTGCCTTTACTGGAGTTTACATTCTAGGAGAGGAGACAGACAAATGACACATAAATAGAGAACCCTGTTAATGATCATTATAAGTAAATGGAAGGAAAGAAAGAGGGTGTTGTGATGGCTTGCATTTTTCAAGGAGCACAACACTCGCTCCATCGCCTAAGAACATGGCCCTCAAGATGGATTTGGATCAGAAACCAATGAGAACTCTAGATCAGAAACGGTGAATGAAAAGCCTGCTTTTATTTCGCCTTTGAACTGAGTTAGTAGTTCAGGATGCCTGAGCCACAGTGACTCAGAACTGCCTGGGTCGAAGTCCAGGCTGCTCCACTATGTAGCCACTGTAAACCTGGGCAAGTTCCTGGCCTGACTTCTCCAAGTTTCCTCCTCTGTAAAGTGGAGATTGTAATAGCACACGTGCCATAGAATCGGTATGGGGATAAGACAAGTTAATATGAGAAAGCATCTTGACAGCTCTCTGGTCAGGTACACACAATGTGTTGGCTACTCTATGGCTGCTGGAGACAGAACCACTCTATGTGAAAAGCTATTTTAAAAGTCCTTCAGAAGTAATTCTCAGATGAAGAGGACTCTGTTCTCACGTCATCCTAAAACCTGGGGGGGTCTATCAAGAATGAAAGGGGTCATAGGCGAATCCTCTGGCTTGCTCTGCCTTCACATCAGGGCAGACCTCTGCAGTTTTTGCCTGGTGCCTTACTTGTTCCCGTTGCTCTTGGGTCATTAGGAAATATATTATGTACAGATGTTTTAGGGAAACTCCATAATGAGAAAAGAACCAGGGGATACATATAACACAATGCATGAAGATATATCTCGTTTGTGATGAAGTTGGTCAGAGAAGTTCTGCTTTGTTTGCATAATCAGACTCCAGCCAGGACAGACTTACTGCGACTTGCCATCACTTCACTTCCTTTTATTTGAGTGCTCTCGCTGCTTAGAAATATTACTGAATAGCCTCAATTAATAAGTTTCCCGATTTCGTGAAAACAAAAAGAATGTGTCCTAGGAAGCACACTCTCATGCACCTGTCCTAGAGGGAGAAGCAACCCTGACTCTTCATTGCCACCTAGTGTTATAATTTGGATGTTTCAGTGGCAGAAGGTGAAAACTATACACTAACCCTTGAAATGTTGAAGCAATTGTAGACAGGATTTAGGGGCAAGGTTTTGTCTACTAGATTGAGATGCTAAAAGAAATCAGATTTTAAAATCCCATATTTTGAGGTCCAGTGCATGGTTCAGTAATGCCAGGGACTCAGCAACAAAATTCATGAAGGGAAGTGTTGTAGCCCTAAGTTACAATATACCTGGTACATTTGTGACACTGGGTGGGGGGAAGCACTTCATGGGCCAATTGCTCTCACTGTGCAGAAATGGCCCAAAGCAAACTTCCAGCTCACCTCTCCTGCAGAGAACTTGGGGCAGTTGGAGATTAATAGCAACTCTTTCCTGCCTATGATATGTAGCCAAGTTATTTCTACCATTTTGTGCTAAACAACCCAATAGACACCAGAAAAGCTGGAGTTGCACAAATTTTTGAAACATGGCAATATTTGATATTTCTAGAAAATCATGAGTGTCGTCATCACGGGAAAATCAGAGCCCTGTAGGACATTCTCATCCAAGTTTGACTCAATGTGTGCGTTCTCTGTGGCTGAATGACAGCAAAGACATGAAAGGGTTTTAAAGCCATCAAAGTCACCTGCAGTGTTCCTCAGTGTGTGGATGGATCCTACCTTTCCACATTTGAACCTAAATTGTAGAACCAGGTGAAACAGATCAATTTCCAGGACTATATTTTGTGGGAACAGCCCTGATATCAATTAGCCTGCCAAAACACCCTCAAGGAGGCTGGCTGGACACGCTGAACTGTTTTCTGCAGTAGCTCTCCAGTCCCAGGGTACCCTTTAGCTTACCTGCACCCTCCTCCAGGTGGCCAAGGTTGCAGACCTGACTGATGCTGTGCACCCACACCTGCATTTCTTCCTCAGTTTTAGCCACCAGGTAGAACGTACGGAAAGTGGTCTTGACAATGAACACGAAATTATTCTGAAATTCCTTCCGAACAAAGCCAGGGCCCGCATGCTTCCACACTGCACACTGGCTGAGGTCTATCACCCGGATGGGCTTGCTCGAGTGCTTGTTCCTGTAGTACTCCAAGACATCAGGGTTGCCACTCATGCGTCCCCGCCGGAGGACGAACCAACGCTTGCGCCAGGCCTGCAGAGAGGCAATTCAATCAGGAGTTACTGGACCGATTGCTCTTGTCTCTCGGGCTCTGCCAAGAGCTTGTGTCATGATACAGACAGCAGGAAGGAAGCAAATCAGCCATTCTAAAGATGAAACACTGAAGGACTAGTGCCTCTTCTTCAAGTTGGCTTTATTGGATGATTTAAGGATGGTCAGGAATAGAGAGCCTAGCAATGATCACGCAGCAGTGGGATTCACACCCACAGTTTGAAGGACCGGATTTATATAATCATCACAATTGATGCAGCAAAGGCATGTAATACAATTTTAACATATACTCAGGCTTCTTAGTAATGAAGAACCAGAGGGAGATTTCTCACCATCATCTAACTCAGTTCAAGAGGCAATAGCATACATTCAAATCATATGCAAATCACCAGTGCCCATCATTGCCGGTGTCATCTAACGTTGTTTTTAAGTTCTAGAGAACTGCCCAATGAGAAAAATCATACACACCAGGATGGAGGGGAAGGTGTTACCACTATCTGAAGGTGACATAATTGTAGTGGTGACATAATTGTCTTTCCATAAAACTCAAGAATGATTAAAACCCTAATAGAGTTCTAAGAGAATTAAGTAAAATGGCTGGTTAAGTGAAAGACCATTTTCTAAGTGCTTTACCATAACCCATTTAATCTCCAAAACTATCCTATGGAAGAGGTAACTGTTATTATCTCAGTTTTATGTCTGACAAAATTCAGATTCAGAGAGATAACTAATGTGCCCAAGGTCGTGCAGCTAAACAGCTGTAGGAATGAATTTGAACACAGGTTGGGGTGCAAAAATCAGTGGTGAATGTCAACTAAAAGAAAAAAGGTAGTCGACAAAGTCTCCACCAACAACCACTGGGGAGAGGAGAACCTATTCAGTAAATAGTGCTGGGAAAACTGGCTGGCCACATGCAGAAGATTGAAACAAGACCCCTACCTATCCCCATACACAAAAATCAGCTCTAAATGGATCACAGACCTAAACGTAAAGCCTCAAACTATAAGAACCTCAGAA
This sequence comes from Carlito syrichta, assembly GCF_000164805.1. Classification (NCBI taxonomy): domain Eukaryota; kingdom Metazoa; phylum Chordata; class Mammalia; order Primates; family Tarsiidae; genus Carlito; species Carlito syrichta. The sequence continues at coordinate 149,690 of NW_007079786.1, read as the reverse complement.
AATGCAGAAGACACCCTTATGGAAATTGGAAGTGGCAACCAATTCCTGATCAAAACCCCAAGTGCCATAAGAGGTAAGATAGACAAGTGGGACCTCATCAAACTGACACGCTTCTGCAAAGCCAAAGAAACTATCAAGAGAGTGGGGAGACAGCCCATAGAATGGGAAAAAATGTTTGCCAACTGTATAGCTAACAAAGGTCTAACATCCAGGATCTACAGAGAACTCAAATGTGCCAAAAGGAAGAGGCCAGCAGCCCTACTAAAAGATGAGCAGTGGCAGGGGGAGAAAAGTGGGCAAAAGAATGAATAGACATTTCTCAAAAGACAACATACAATCAGGCAACAAACACATGAACAAATGCTCAGCCTCACTAATCACCAGGTAAATGCAAATTAAAACCACACTGAGATACCACCTTACTCCAGTCAGAATGGCCATCGTTCATAAAGCAAAAGAACAACAGATGTTGGCGAGGATGCGGAGAAAAGGGAACACTTCTACACTGCTGGTGGGAATGCAAACTAGTTCAACTTCCATGGAAAACAGTGTGGTGATTCCTAAAAGAACTAGAAACTGCCCTCCCATATGACCCAGCAATCCCCCTTCTGGGAATATACCCAGAGGAACTCAAATCATTCTACAGAAAAGATACCAGTGCACATGTGTTTATTGCAGCACTAATCACAATAGCAAAAGCATGGAACCAACCGTGCTGCCCATCAAAAGTGGCCTGGATTTTTTTTAGTGTATTACATATACACTCTGGAATATTCCTCATTAAAAAATATATTACATATACACTCTGCAATATTACTCAGTCATAAAGGAGGAAAAAACTATGGACTTCGCAGCCACTTGAATGGATCTGGAGTCTTCAATACTCAGTGATTTATCACAAAAACAAAGAACTGAGTATCACATGTTCTCACTCATAAGTGGACCCTGAACACCTCTCATAATACTGCAAGAAAGGGATTGGCAGTAGAGGGACACTGCCGGGGGCAGGGGCCACATAAAATCAATAAGGGTGCTTGCCTTGTACCCCACATCTTTAAAACAAAAAACTTTTAAAAATGAGATAAAAAAGAAAAAAGAGAGAAGTATAACCAACTCTTTAGAGATGTCTGACTGTACAGGGGGAAAGCTCTGGGGTCAAGAAATTGTTTTTGTAAAATGGGAGACACTTAAGCATTCACCCCCTTAGTTACAGTATTTAAGGGGCATCTGAAAAACATGTGGGTTTTGCTTGTCATTAAGGCAGGAAGGGCATGGCAGGATCGTCTGCCCTAAAACTATCAATGCCCCTGTTATGAGACACTATAAGAACTAGAAGGAACTCTCCTTAATGGAATAGAAATCTTGGAAAGAGCCAGGGCTTGACGTAAAATAAGTAGGCAGAGTTTAGTCCATGCCTGGAAAAGAAAAGAGAATATTTCGTGGAAACTAGTGCCAAAATATGGCAGGTTGCTTTTTGTGCCACTAGAAACTACCAAGGAGGATCTCGGGTTCCTCAGCTTTCCACTCACCCTTGGCCTAGAATATTCTGTGTAGACAAGTACCATCTTGGCTCAGTACAAAGAAGGGATGCAGATCCCTGGTCTGGGAAACAGGAATTTGTCATTGACTGAGGCCCTAAGGAATCCTCTGGATCTGCAAACTTCCCGCCCTCTCCTGGAGCCTCTATGTTCCTTGTTTTCATGTGTTTAGGTGCCCTTTGCTCATCACATGCCACCTGGCCAGCCGGCACGGATAGCGTATCCTTGCTTTCTGCTCTAGGGAACTGTGGCATTTGCCCCATTGGGAATTGAGCATAGAAAAGGGTGCCGGGCTGGCTGCAGGGCTTCCTCCCATTGGAGACGCTTCATGTTGCAGTGGAAAGATTTATAGCTCTGTGGTTTTCTCTCCCGTGCAGTGGCATGTGTGACAGCAGGAAGTGTGGGGTTCTGCCAGGAGGTACGGCGACCACTGGGACAGGAAGTCTTTTGTATCTCTAGTTTTTGTAAGCCCGCCAGCGTTGACCAAGAGGCCAGGAAAAAAGGAAAAGCCACCATTTGGAGTGTTCTCAGCTCCCTCCCTGCTCAGAGAACATGAGATCTGAGGTGAGGAAGAATCCTAAGAAGCACTGAAGAGCAAAGGCCAGTCCTCACAAACGACTTGCAAGTATGCCTCAGAGTCACAAGCTCTTTCAGGGCTGTGGCGAGGGGCAACAAGAGAAAGAGGCAGTCACCCCGTGTTGGGCTGGGGCAGGTGATCTCTGGCTTGGCTCTGCCTTTACACACAGCGTGATCTCTGAGAAGAGGTTAGGCCACTCAGGAGGCCAACAAGGCACTGCAATTAAGTGAGGTGTTTTTTTATTTCTGGGTTTTTTTTTTTTTTGAGTTGGAGTCTCACTCGGTCGCCCAGACTGGAGTGCAGTGGCCGCTCCCGGCCACCGCAGCCTCGACCTGCTGGGCTCCGGCGATCCTTCCGCCTCAGCCTTCCGAGTAGCCGGAATTACAGGTGCGCGCTACCACGCCCGGCTGATTTTTTTTTTTTTATGTATTGTAGAGATGAGGTCTCACTGCCCAGGCGGGTCTCGAACCCGCGGGCTCAGGCAATCCACTCACCTCAGCCTCCCAAAGGCGCAGGATTACAGGCTGAGCCACCGGGCTCGGCCTAAGTGGGTTTTTAAGACAGGAGAAGTAACAGCATGTTTGTATGTTCATGGAGGTGACCCAGGAAGGGGGGACGATTAACGATTCAATAAGTTCCTGTGTTGGATGGGAGCGGAGCCAGTAAACATAAGAGAAGGAGCTTGAGTTGTGCAGTGGGTTTTGGAAAACAAGAGGTGGGACATGGGCTTCTGGCATCAACTGAGGCAAGCAGGAGTGTGAGGCCTAGTCCAGGAACTCCCTGAAATGGGGCGGGCCCAGAGAAGGGGCTGGGGGCTGGGAGAATGCCATGCGTGCCTGCTGAGGAAGGCGCTCATTGGGAGTACAGGGTACCCCAAACTTTCCAAAGGCCACTTTGGTGGGGGAAATGTGAAGAGGAACTTTGCCGCACTTCCCAAAAATGATTTTAAATGAGGAAGTCGAACTGAGCACAGAAACAAGTTTCACATTAACTGCTTTTGGTTTTATGGAAACAATAGATTTCTTATCCTTGAATAACAACGATGAGAGAGGTAACAAACAGCAAGAGTTGATTTATTGAGTGCCTTCTCTGCACTATGCGTGCTACTAAATGATGAAAATAGAGCAGGGAGTCAGAGTCGATCCTTAAAAGAGCACACTCTCTAGCTGGGATGGAGGAGAGGGTAGAAATATGAAATGGGCAGATTTCAGATCAGGGTAATGAGTGAGCTCTAGCAGAAGAATCAACCAGGAGTGGTGGGAGTGCAAGGATACTGACAGAGAGAAGTCTGGGCTTCAGCCATTCACTCAACAATTACCTGCCGACAGCCTACTAGTATGCTGGCCACTGCAGACCCTGGGGAAGTTGAGGTGAGCAACCACAGGCACGCTGCCCAAGTCTCATGGTGGCAGGGGAGGTGGGCAGATGGATAAACAGACCATTGCAATCAGTGAGATGAGGGCTATGATAAGGGAAAACACACAAAAGAGACATCTCTGTCAGATCAGTGGTCTGGAGAGGCTTCCAGGAAGAAGTGATGACTAAGCTGAGACTGAAGCAGAGGAGAGGAAGCAGCATGTGCAAAGACATCAACATGGGAAAGGCAAGTGTAAGTAGTTCATCAGGACTGGAAGGTGGGCGGGAACGTGGAAAGGAAAAAGGTAACTGGAACAGAACGCAGCAGTCTTGATGCTCAATCATGCAAAATCACCAGCATGCCCTCCCTTAGGTTTTGTTGTTGTTGTGGGGCTTTTTTGAGTTGGATTCTCACTCAGTTGCCCAGGTGGGAGTGCAGCGACACACTCACAGCCACTCCAGCATCGACCTGCTGGGTTCCAGCCATCGTCCCGCCTCAGCCTTCCGAATAGCTGGAACTACAGATGCACGCCACCACACCCAGCTAATTTTCATGATTTGTTGTAGAGACGAGGTCTCGCCAAGTCGTCCAGGCTGGTCTCGAACCCCAGGCAATCCTCTCGCCTCGGCCTTCCAAAGTGCTGAGATTACAGGCTGAGCCATCATGCCTGGCCTGTTGTTTGTTTTTAGAGAGCGGATCTCTCGTTCTTTCTATCACCCAGGCTGGAGTGCAGTGGCGTGATCATAGCTCACTAGCCTTGAACTCCTGGGCTCCAGCAATCCTCCCACCTCAGCCGCCCCAGTAGCTGGGACTACAGGCTTGTGCAGCAAGGCCAGCTAGTTTTTTATTTTTTGTAGAAACAGTCTCACTAGGTCGCTCAGTCTCACTAGGTCGTCTCAAACTCCTGGGATCTAGTTATCCTCCTACCTCAGCCTCCCAAAAGTGCTAGGATTACAAGTATGAGCCACCATGCCCGGTCTTCTCCCTGAGGTTTTAAAATCTCTACCTAAGAGCTATGGCTATGCAAAAGCAGAAATTATTTGTTCTTAGAGTACTTTGCTAAGTACATGGAACTAGAGGCCATGTTCAGTCCTGTTCCACCAGGCTTACAGGCTTCTGGAAAGTGGAAGACATGTGACAAAGCCCCTGAAAGCAGTCAGTCTGCCACACCAAGGTGAAGGTCTTCACAATGAAACAATGCCACAAGGAATGATGAAGGTCACGTCAAAAGGACTCAGGAGTCAAGCTGAAGAGGCTACCACCGACCATAGATGAAACGATTTTGGCTTTCATAAATACAATCACGTGCCTCATAATGACATTTCAGTCAACAACATACTGTACATATGAAGGTGGTCCCATAAGATTTCATGTCGTATTCTTACTGTACCTTTTCTATGTTTAAATGCACAAATACTGAGCATTGTGTGTTACAATTGTATTCAGTACAGTGACATACTGTGCAGGTTTGTATCCTAGAAGCAATAGGCTATACCATATAGCTTAGGTGCATAGTAGCCTGTACCATCTGGGTGTGTGTAAGTACCCTCTATGGTGTTCTCATCATCACAAAATTGCCTAATGACACATTTCTCAGGACATATTATCACGATTGTATAATAATTACAGTAGCTTGAAATCCATCAAATGTATTTAAATCCATGAGTTCATTGTGTTATTAGAAAAGAAAACAAATTTGGCATCTTCAGAGGGAGCAAGGAAACCATTCCATTACCTTGAAAGCATTAAGAGAAATACGCAAGCATTATCCCACCTTTCCTATGTGAGCAGTCCCACTGGGCAAATGAAGGCAAGTGTCTCTTTATAAATGTAATCTGACTAATAAATGAAAAACAATGAAAGAAGTAAAATATCCCCACTTTGCTAGCCCCAGTGAAATAATAAGTATAGGTATTAAGCCTCAACAGTTGTTAACTCAGGAAGAGAATGAAGCAGACATTCTGTGCTTTTAATAGCCTGATGTGAGGGTACAATCATCAAAAGCCAGTGTGTGGCATCTCTAGTGATCAAAGGCTCTGGTTTGTAGATGGATAAATGATAAGAAAAAGAAAGGCACAGCAAAGGAATCAACAAAATGAAAAGGCAACCAGCAGACTGGGAAAAAAAATTGCAAGCCACATATAAGATAAGCAGAGAAAAAAAAAACCCAACTAAAAAAGGGGCATAGGACCTACACAGACATTTCTCCAAAGAAGACATAAAAATGGCTAGCAGATGCCAGTCTGTTTTCTGTTGCTATAACAGAACATCTGAGATTGGGTGATTTATAAATGATAGAAATTTATTTTGCTTATGTTTCCAGACAAATGATGAGGTTGCAGAGAAAAGGGAGCCCTAGTACACGGTGGATGGGAATGTAGGTTGGCGCAGTGATTATGGAAAACAGTATGGAAGTTTCCAAAGAAATCAATCAGAACTACCACAGGACCCAGCAATCCCTCCTCTGGGTATATGCCCAAAGGAGATGCCGTCACCCACCTTGTAAAGCTATCTGCACTCCCATGTTCATTGCAGCATTATTCACAATAGCCAGGGTTTGTCTGTTGAGAATGTGGCAGATATATATGTGTACGTGTGTGTGTGTGTGTGTGTGTGTGTGTGTGTGTGTGTGTGTGTGTGTGTGAGAGAGAAATACAGCCATCCTTTAAAAAGAAGGAGATTGTGCCACTTGCCACAACATGGATGAGCCTGGAGGGCTTTATGCTGAGTGAATTAAGCCAGGCACAGAAAGACAGATACTGCATGATCTCACCCAAATGTGGAATCTTAAAAAAAGTCAAATATACGGTGGTATGTTTATAAGTATAAATAAGTAAAACAGTAGTTATCAGAGATGGGGTAGGGGTGAGGGGAGGAAATGGGGAGATGTAAGTCAAGGAATACAAAGTAGTAGATATATTGGATGATCAAGTCTAAAGGTATAAGGTACAGCACGGGGACTAGAGTTAAGAACATTAGGTAACCAATTATTGATCAAATCCCCAAAAGCATATGCATAAAAGATAAGATAGACAAGTGGGACCTCATCAAACGGAAACGTTTTTGCACAGCAAAAGAAACCATCGAGAGTGGGGACACAACCCACAAAATGGGAACAAAATTTGGCTAATTGTGTATCTGGCAAAGGTCTAACATCCAGGATGTACAAGGAACACAAATGAATCAAAAGGAAAAAAACAAACAACCCTACTTTAAAAATGAGGAAAGGACACAAATAGATACTTCTCAAAAGAAGACATATGAGCAGCCAACAGATACATGAAAAAATGCTCCGGGACCGGGCATGGTGTCTCACACCTATAATCCCAGCACTTTAGGAAGCCGAGGTGAGAAATTGCCTGAGCCCATGGGTTTGAGACCAACCTGGGCAATTTGGCAAGACCTCGTCTCTACAATAAATCAAAAAATTAGCCAGGCGTGGTGGTGCATGGCTGTAATGCCAGCTACTTGGAAGCCTGAGGTGGAAGGATCACCTGAGCCCAGCAGGTCAACCCTGCAGTGACCATGAGCATGCCACTGCCCTCCAGCCTAGGCGACAAGAGTGAGATTCCAACTCATTAAAAATAAAAAAAAAAGCTCAGCCTCACTAATCATCAGAGAAATGCAAATCAAAACCACATTGAGATACCACCGAACTCCAGCCAGGGTGGCCATCATTAACAAGTCAAAAAACAACAGATGCTGGTGTAAGTGTGGAGGAAAGAGGATGCTTCTACACGGTTGGTGGGAGTCTAACAGTCCAATCTCTATGGAAAAGAGTGTGGCGATTCCTAAAGGAACTAGAAATTGACCTTCCATATGATCCAGCAATCCCCCTTGTGGGGATATACCCAGAAGAACATTAAATCCTTCTACAGAAAAGACACCTGCACATGCATGTTTATTGCCATACTATTCACAATAGCAAAAACATGGAACCCACCCTACAGCCCATCGAAAGTGGACTGGATAAAGACAGTATGGTACACGTACATGATGGAATATTATGCAGTCATAAAGAAGGACAAAATCATGGACTTTGCAGCAAACTGGATGGAGTTGGAGACTATTATATTTAGGGATCTATCACAGAAACAAAGAACCAAATACCATATATTCTCACTCACAAGTGGGACCTGAACATTACTCACAATAGCACAAGGGAGGGTTCAGCAGTTGCAGGAGGATTAAGGAGGACACATAACAACACAAAGAATATCTGGTCCTAAACCAGGAGAAGTGAGGACCAGTTGGAGGCCCAAACTTCACCTGCACATAGATTACTTTTGTACTTAATCCTAACGTGTGCCGTATATCTCTTTAATAAAATAAAGCTTTTTTTTAAAAAAGAACACTGTGTTAGAGATGTTTGTGAAATAAGTAGATTTCAGTTGCTCTTGTCACCGAAAAGTAACCATGAGATGATAGCTATGCTAATCTGCTTCACTATTGCAATCATTTTACTCTCTGTATGTATCGTATTCAGAGATGGGTCAGGAGGTAGACAGCACAAGGGATGGAGGTGAACAGTTCAGAACAGAGGGTGCAAGGTTGCCAGGACCTGAGGGCTGCCTACTTTTCTCGTATGGTGCTAGACTACACCTCCTCCCCTCAGGCCTTCCCTGATGCGGAGGTCATGAGCATCTTGGGAAGCCAAGATGGAAAAGAGTGAGGTCAACAGTTCAGGATAAACTGTGAAGATGCAAATGTGTGTGTACAAGTATCACAGCAACATCTTAGAGAAATGGAGTGCAAACAGCGGAGGCCGAATTGAAAGTCAGGAGACCTGAATTTGAATTCTGATTCTGCTTTTGACTTTCTGTGTGACCTTGAGCAAGCAAACTTGACTTCTGCAAACCTCAGTCCTGTCATCTATGTCGTGAGCCAGTGAGAAACACATGGAAAAGCATTATCAATTTGAAAGTAACATAAAATGACCATTGTTGGCCCCCAGCACATGCCCTAGGCAAATTGCTTCTCCACTTCTGGAGCCCATGTCTCCCTACTGTATAGTGATGAGCTCTGAGGGCTTTTCCACCTCTGACCATCAAAAGACCCATTTCCCATCAGCCCTTCCTGCCACGGCCACTGAGCTGACTCATTAGCACCCCACCAGTATCATCTCCAACAACAAAAACCTGCAATATCCTGTAACCCTGTGGAAAAGTGATTGTGCTCATTTCTAGAATCTAAGGGAAGTTAAAACTGAACTCCTTCAGAAAGGTTTGTGTAGGTCACAGGCATGTTAGTTTTTATGGAAGTGTTAGAGGAATAATTGAATCGCATTCTTGTGAGAATAAAAGCTATGCATTGTTCTCATCTTAAAACAATCCAGCTTGCCGATTTAAGTTTACAAACACCTCCTGGTTTGTTTCATAATGAAAAGTGACCTATCAGAGTAAACCAAAATACAAGTGCCTACAATGGCAGGTAGAGCAAAGGACACAGTATCCAGGGAACAGGGACTAAGACTTGAATCTGAACTTCCTTGTTATTGGTCAAACCGTGTTCACGCCCACAAATTCATTTGTTGAAGTCCTAGCCCCCAGTTTCTCAGAATATGACCTTATTTGGAAATAAGGTCTTTACCAAGTTAAAGCGAGGTCATTAGGGTGGGTTCTAATTGAACATGACTGAAGTCCTTTTAAAAGGGGAAACTGGAACACAAAGATGCATGGAAGGAAGACATTGTGAAAAGACATGGGGAGAAGATGGTCACGTACAAGCCAAGGAGAGAAGCCTGGAACACATCCTTCCCTCTCAGCCTCCAGAACTGTGAGGCAATACATTTCTCTTGTCTAAGCACCCCAATCTATGGTATTTTGTTACAACAGCCCTAGGAAACTAATATGCTCTGCAACCTTTATTATGCATCTGAATCACCTAGAAGAATGTCCACTACCAGCCACATTGGTGTATCTGGCACTGAACTTGCCCCCTGCCTATAAAACCAACTAGAAAACTAGACCAAATAAATGTATAAAACAACCGTTTTCAGAATTGGGTGGCAGTCAATGCAGAACTGTGGCTTCTATGAGAATGAAAGCAAGAGATGAATCCCATGACCACCTGGCTTTCAGTGCTTTCTCAAACATGGCACTCTCCCATACTTGAGAAAACAGAGATCAGCGTTCTGGGTGGTTGAGGTGGCTAGAATTTTCAGGGGAAAGGACCAGAGAGGAAAGAGCTATGTAGAGAAAGAGCTCCAGAAATCTATATAGGGGATCCCCAGTGAAACTTCAGCTGAATACTAACATGCACGTGTATGGAGTGAAATCCCTTGAGGTGAATCCAAAAGTAACTACTTGGGATCCATCTACCAGAGCTCACACAGAGCTGGGAGACATTTGAGTTTCAATCAGAATAGGGAGACCTGGAACATCCAGTAGAGACTCTAGAAAAGCCACACCTTAGAAGTAAGAGTAGGGTCAGACTACCATCCCCTAAGAAAGCTTTTTAAAAGCCTTGGAATGGTCAAGTTGATCTAAAAGTTACTGAACTGCCTGCCAAAATAAGTTCAACACTCTTTAAGGAAAGACAACAATAAATACTCAACGGCATGATATTTACAACATTTACTAAAAATGCAAAAAACCAGAAAAATGTGACTCATAATAAAAGAAAAAATCAGCCAATACAAAAGATCTAAAAATGACAGTGATGATACAATAAACAGACAACTTCAAAACAGCCATTATAATATTTGAGCGCTAAAGAAAAACAGGTACAAAATGAGATAAATGGAACATATAGGCAAGAACAAAATGGAACTTGTGGAGGCAAAGAGTCCAATATCTGAAATGAAACTTTCACTAGATGGACAAAGCAACATTTTAGACTCTGAAGAAGTAATCCCTGAGATCCTAACTCACCAGGCCTGACTTGGAGTCCAGGAATGTGTATTTTTAACAAGCACCTCTGCAGATTGTGAAGCATGAAAGTAAGTGGCTAAAGACAAGCAGGAAGGAAGAAGTGAAAAGGGATGTCAAGAAGGTAGAAGTAACTAGAGTGTGATCAGTAATACACAGAAGATAGAAGGAAGGGCGTAGTATGCACAAAACCTACTTGAAAGGGAAGAACATTCTGGATGACAGTTTGACTGAAGCCTCACAGTGGGTAGGGATCAAAAGCAGTTTCATGAAACATCTCTAAACTAGCTGCTTATACCTCAGGATATATGTATTCTTCTCTGAGCCAGTCTCAAGGTGGACCATTTCAGTAGCAAATTCCTGACCTTTCATGGGCTGAAAATCCTTTAGAGAACATGGTTAAATGCGTGGACCTTCTATCGTCAGAAATAAGTGTGCATGTGTAGGCAGGATTTAGGGGCAAGATTTTGTCTAGTAGATTGAGAGGCTAAAAGAAACCAGATTCGCCGGGCTCGGTGGCTCAGCCTGTAATCCCGCGCCTCTGGGAGGCTGAGGTGAGTGGATTGCCTGAGCCCGCGGGTTCGAGACCCGCCTGGGCAGCGAGACCTCATCTCTACAATAAATCAAAAAATCAGCTGGGCGTGATAGCGCATGCCTGTAATTTCAGCAACTTGGAAGGCTGAGGCCGAAGGATCGCCGGAGCCCGACCTGCGGTGGCCAGGAGGGGCCACTGCACTCCAGTCTGGGAGACAGAGTGAGACTCCAACTCAAAAATAAATAAATAAATAAAAGAAACCAGATTCAAAAATCCCATATTTTGAGGAAAGGAGACTGCATGTAGCTCAGTTTGTGTTCTGGATTCCTTCTGAGCTATACATAATCTCCCTTAGTGGCCTCATCCAGTCTCATTTCCCTGAACCAACATCTGCTGGATGATGATTTATGTTTCCAACCTGGATCTTTCCCATGAACTTCAGACCCATGTAACCAACCACCTCACTGATATCTCCACTTATATATCTATCTAATGACCAAAATGCAATTTTAGTTTCATGCCTGCTAAATCCACTACCCTCCAGCCTTCCAATATCTCAGTAAATGGTCCCATCATCTTTCCATTTTCTAAACACAAAACCCTTGGAGTAATCCTTGTTTCTACTCTCCATATCCAAACCATTAGCAAGTTCCATTGACTCTACTTTCAAAACATTCCAAATCAATTCACTTCTCTTCATGCACCAACCCTGCCCCATGACCACCCTAGTCCAAGCCAACATTGCCTTTTGGCTGGACAACTGAAACCACCTTTTGTCTCCACACGTCCACTCTCAACTATCCCCTTACGTTCATTTTTAACAGAGAAGTCAGTGACCTTTTAAATCATAAATCAGATCATGGTGCTCTTGGTTAGTACCCTCCAAAGGCTTCCCAATACAGTAATAACAAAATTCAAACTCTTTAACCTATCTTAGAAAATCCCACAGAAGCCAGGCATGGTGGCTCACGCCTATAATCCCAGCACTTTGGGAGGCCGAGGTGAGAGGATTGCCTGAGCCCACGAGTTCGAGACCAACCTGGACAACATGACGAGACCTCATCTCTACAATAAATCAAAAAATTAGCTGGGCATGGTGGCTCACGTCTGTGGTTCCAGCTACTTGAAAGGCTGAGGCAAAAGGATCACCTGAGCGCAGCAGATCGGGACTGCGGTGGCCAGGAGCGTGCCACTGCACTCCAGCCTGGGCGACAGAGTGAGACTCCAACTCAAAAGAAAAAAAGGAAAAGAAAAGAAACAGAAAAAGAAAATCCCACAGGAATTAACCCTGCCTTTCTCTCCCATTTCCTCTCAACCACTCTCTTGTTCTTCCACACAGGCCTTTTTGCTCTTCCTGAACATATAAAATCACATCCCCATCTTGGAGCCTTTGGCCTACTTATTTCTTCTTGGAATTCTCTTTCAACAGATCTTTGCATGGTTGTCACTCAGATGTCTGCTTCCTGTCACTGATACCTCAACTTAATTGTCACCTCCACACAGAGACTTCCTTTGATCATCCAAATTAAAGTGGCCCTACCTTAATTTTCTACATACCACTTCTTGATACTTGGTATTGTTCTTTTTTATTTGTTTGAGGTTTATTGCTTATTTACCTACACCCTCCCACCCCACCCCGCCC
>NW_007079786.1:126473-137152 GCF_000164805.1 Carlito syrichta | reverse complement strand
CACCCCGCCCCACCGTCCCACATACACACCCTAGAATGTCTGTCCTGATCACTTTATTCTCTGGGCCTAGTAGTGCCTGGCACAGAATAGTTGCTCAGTAAATACTTGCTGAATGAATACATTCTGCACATGATTTTGTGGTGTCATAGACCTAGGTTTAAAACACTACTCTTGGTCAGGCATGATGGCTCACACCTATAATCCCAGCATTTTAGGAGGCCGAGGTGAGAGGATTGCCTGAGGCTGCGGGTTCAAGACCAGCCTGGGCAACTTGGCAAGACCTCATTTCTACAATAAATCAAAAAAAATTAGCCAGGCATGGTGGTGCATGCCTGTAGTTCCAGCTACTTGGAAGCCTGAGGTGGAAGGATCGTCTGAGTCCAGCAGGTCGAGGCTGCGGTGGCCAAGAGCGTGCCACTGCCCTCCAGCCTGGGTGACAGAGTGAGACTCCAACTGAAAAATAAAAAGTGACCAGTTTTGTGGTCTCTAACAAACCTAATCACCAGGTTGTACGCATCACATATTTATATGCTAGGAGCTGGGGATGTTACGGTGAACCACATAGACACAGTGTCTAAACTGGAACTTCAGCTGGCAGGCAAGATGTGGTACCAGACATTTAACTCAAAACCAGCAAATATTCTATCCAGATGTTGCAGCATGTTGTTCAGGATTAAACTAGTTGTGAGCATGATCTAGTGATGACTTTCCAGAGCATATGTAAGATGAGCACTTATCAATTCTAAGAAGGGCTATTGAGGCTGCACTTTATAATGGACAAGGTCTGGGAGCATAGTCACTTTATTCCCGCACTCACTTCTACTTGCACAGTGAAATAAACCTGGCTGGGTCATAGCAAGTTTCACTTATTTGGCTCCAGAATTCAATCCAGCAAACACGTCTGGATTGCATCCATGGTCAAAAGACACTGAAATGAACTGAGAAACATCCTGAAAGTCTCCGAAGCTGGAAAGAGACACCTCTGATTTAAACTGCTTTTCTGGCAAGAGTGATTACTGTCCCTTTGTTTCAGCAGAATTGGCCCCCTGCCCCCTCTGCAGTGGTGAAATCATTTCCTTCACATGTGCACAGGATGGGTCAACAACCTGCCTCTGGAGCTGGGTTTTCCAACTCAGGCTGAGGGAGCAAAACCTACAGCTAGCTGCATTTGTTGCTCTACATTTTGACCCTCCAATACTGCTGTCATTTCAGCAATGGTAGCTTTTTAGTAAACCTGCCCAAAAAAGTGATGTGGCCCTCCTCTCCTCCCGACCCATGGATATGCTTCAGGGTCCTGGCCAAGAGCACCCTGAGATTTGGGTGCTCAAATTCTGAGCATTCTGATTACTTACAGGTGTTGGTCTCCTTCTTTCAGTGGTCTTATTGACCAGGCTGCAGGAGAGGCCTCAGATTAGAGGACAAAGAGAAAAAGTGTTGCCAAGAACCTACCTAGACCAATTGTGGAAAGTTTTTGAGTTGAGTGTGAATTGGCTTGATATAGGATTTCTCACCACTGCATATGAAGAGAGGTGCAGCGTTGGGAGTGGAACTAGTTTGGGGAGCAGTTGGAGTTACAGGTAAAATATAGGAACCCTAGAAACCAAGTCGTAGCCAATGAACATCAACTGGTCCCCAACTCTCCCTGGGACCTCAGCCTATGCTGTCCTACATTGTATGCTCCGTGTATTGGTTTCAGTGGTGGTTACATGGTTCCACACAAGTGATGAAATTACATAGAGCTACGCGCACACACACATGCACACACGAGTGCACACACAAGGGGGGAGCACCTACAGCAGCTCTTGGATGGTATCAATGCCATTTGCTGGCCGTGAGACTGAACTCGAGTCATGCAAGATCCTGACACAGAGGGAACTGGGGGAAAGGATGTACCGGTCTCCTGGACATGTCTTTGCAACTTCCTGTGATTCTAATAATTTCAAAATAATAAGTTTACAAAAAGGTACTCAATCTAAAAGAAATTTTACAAGTACAGAAAGAGAAACCTAGAAAAGATGGGACAAATAAAATCCACAAATAAGAGGCTTGATTTCGATCCAAATGCACCCATAGTTATTTGACATGTAAATGGACTCAATGCTATCATGGAAAGATGTTTATGAAATGCCCACTGTGGGTCCAGCCCAGGCATGTGTGCGGAGGATGCAGCAATGAATGCGATCCAGGCTGTGCTCCTACAATGCTCATGGTGGGCTACTGAACCAAGCTCTGGGCTTGGTAATAAGGGATCATATCACATGGACGGGCACAAGACTGCCAGGAGGGTTGGAGTGACAGAGGATGAAGCTAGAAATGTGGCAGTGGCCAGATAATGGAAGACAAGCTGGGGGTAGAACTGATAGGACTGGGTCACCAACTGCGTGTGGCCACGAGGGAGAGGAAAGAGTTCAGGCTGAATTACAAGCTTCTGGTTTGCAATTAGCAGATAATATTGTTGTGTAACATGTTATCAAGGCTTCATGGAACAAGGGCAAAGGAACTTTCGCTGCGGCTTTCTTTCTCTTACAAGTTTATCAGCTTACATTCACAATTTTGTGACATGCTTGAGGCAGGCACTACCCTAATTTTCCAGAAAAAGAAACTGGTACTCAGACAGTGTTCAGTAACCCACAGTGAATCGTAACACAGGTGTCATGGCTCCCCATTCAGTGTTCAAGCATATCGTTTCAAATTAGTTAAAATAAGAAAAGACAGAGAACAGAGCCACAGCAGGAAAAGGATACATTCTTTTCCAAAGTGGTTGGTGACCTTCAAGCTAGCTTAAAACCTTTACCATGCCGGTTTTCAAGATGGTTGCTCCTGCCACACTCTGCAATTTATTGGGGCAAAGGGAGGTATTTGGAGAAAAACAGTCATGTGTTAGAGCACTTCCGCGCTGTTCTATCACGTGGAACTATCGATGTTGTGTCCCCTGATTTAGCTCTGTATTCCAAAGTCAAATATTTCGGTCCCTTAACATACAACCCTTATTTGGAGTCCAGAAGACACCGAGGAAAAAAAGGAAAGAGGAAGAAGACTTGCTCTTGTGTGATTTACTGACTTTTCATTTCCTTTTACATCCTTCCTCATCCCTGTTCCTCTGACTATGCACAAGTTTCCCCTACTGTTTTTCCTCTTCTTGTATTGCTATTGACATATACTTAGTAAATGCTAGTTAGTGTTTAGAAAACCTAACAAATCAATTACTGGCTGCCATTTGGATGTGGTCCCAGAACATGAAATGAAAGAAAGCATTTGGTAACAGCTTGGAGATTTTCAGTAACTTCCCAAAACCCACGCCTCTAAGCTGCGCCTCCATGGCTCTTTGCAGCAGTTACACCTTGAACGCACTCAGAAGGCTTGGGGGCTGTTGATGTGTCACAAAAGGTGAACATCTTTGAAGAAACAGAATTCTGGTTAATGTTCTATTTTCTGCTGAGCTTTACTCAAGAGGGCCCTTTCACTCCGCCTTCTACTTCCTTGCCAAAGGGGGACCACAAAGGCCATGGGACCCAAGGGCAGGGGGTTGGGAATTTCCAGGAGCAGGTTACACTGCTCCTCTCTGTCCTGGCTCAGTGCCACTAGCCCTGGGATTACTGGTGACCTTTCAGCCTGATGGCCTGTAACCTTCTGCTCCTCGCCAGATAGAGTTGGGACTTGTCCCAGGCATGCAATGACTTCCTGTGATTGTCCTGAAGATGGCCTGGCCCACAGGATCTGCTCCCACGGCTTGTCAACAGAGGCAGAAAAGTCCTGTATCTCTGCAGCACGGTGGGCCTTGGAAGGAGGCATCCTGAGGAGAAATGTTCAGCAGCGATAAGTGTGCCAAGAGGGCTGTGTTCAAGAGCAGCCACACTACATGACATGGACTTGACCTTCCTCATGTATTGTCAACCTAAGCACCGCAGTAACCTGGCTAGTCTCATTCTTTCTTGTGTGGCCAAATCTTAGAGGGCATTAAGACCAGCAAACCAAATCTGCAGGTGTTATAAACCTGAGAAGGTCACCAATACATTTGGTACCAGGATCAGGATGCAAAACTATGCGCTGGAACAAAGGACTAAGCCAACTCAGGAATCAACAGTGCTTTTAAACTCTGCTAAGCTCTGGGATGGATGAAGTGTCTGTCTGAAGTGCAGCAGAAACATGATGGAGGTAATCAAGTCTGGTGAAGGCTCAAAGAAAGTACAACACAGAGAAGGTGACGATGGAGCTGAGCTCCCGAAACCAAAACGCTCATGAGGAGGCTCTTCTGAGCAGAGGTACTTGCAAAGGCATGAAAGCATGAGAAGAAGCTTTCTAAGACTGCCCTCACTCCAAAGTATGAGGTATAATTAGTGGTGACGTTTACACATCATGAAGATACAGTATTTAAAGCCACTGAACTGTACCTTACACATGGTTAAAACGGTCAATAGCATGTTATGTATATTTTGCCACGGTAAAAATAATGACACACCCTCACACCCATGGATGTCCCCCAGGGCCATTCCCCACTGCCCAAGCTGGGTAGACAGCTGTGAGTGTTCCTGGGATTGTCTCCAAATAAGTCCATTAACAATGAGAAGATATCAGTTCCAGAGTGAACAGACAGGCCTGAAGTAACACAGATCCCTCAAAGCATGCAATAGTGACTATAATAGCTAACACGTATATCCCGGGGATTGTTCAAAGTGCTTAGATGGATTAAATTAAATGATTTGACCCCACATAGACCACACGTGAGGCAATATTCTTTTTGCACCATTCTACACATAGGCAGAAACTGAGGTACAGAGAGGCTGAACAACTTGCTTTTGAACTCAGATCATCTGCTTGGCTTGATTCCTAACCACAGGCTACGTATGATGTGGAGAAGTTGTCATCCATTGACTACAGCTATGTAGGTCACACCGCTCAGCATGCCAGAAGAGTGAGGCAGGCTGAGGGGTCACAAGAAGAAAGAAACAGTGAAGTCGACTGGGATTGTGGACGAGTGTGTACTTGGGTCAAAAAGTCTAGGAGAAGACAAAAATTGAGCATCATTCTGTAAAAACGAACTCACAAGCCTGCAAAAAAAGTTCTCCTGTTATTTTTCCTGAAATGTATAAATTTAGAACGCATTTGAAAAACCTGGTCTCTTGTGTTGTTAGATAGAAGATACCTGAGGTTTAACACTGCTGAAAATCTTTCTCAAATGTCCCAGCAATGCCTGGGGTTGGTTGGGGGGGGCCTCAGTTGAATCAGTTAATTGCATCTCTTGAATTAACTGAATTAACCAGTTGTTGAGTCATTTGGCCAATCTCTCTCTCATTCTACATATCCAAATAAATTCTGCTTGGATTAAAGATTCACTTGTAAATAAAGAAACCATGACAATACTGAGAAAACAGAGGTGGACATTTATGTCATACTGTAGCTGGGAAGGCTTTCTAACCATATATGAATTCCAGAAACGTAGAAACGTCTACGCTGGAAACATCTAAGTGTTATGTGTGAGTCTGGTGGGGGGAGGAGGGAAGAAACGAGATGAAAGGAGAAGGGGTGAGTCATCCTGCAAGGGGTCCCAGTGCTCCAGGGTTGGTGAAAATTCCAGCAGTCACTTCTAGCCCCACAAGGATTTTTACAGCGTGGGCCGTGAGCTCTAAATACCCCTTTGGCTGGAGGAAGTTGCCAAAACCACCTCAGAGCCTCTGGCCAGCATATAACTTTCAATAAATAGAAGCTGCTCTGCGCAGAGACCACAGGGCACCACTGTTTCCTTAAGCTCCTATCTCAGCGTGGAAGAAGTTAAGACCCCAGAGGACCTCTCTGCCTGTCAACTTACCCCCAGGTATCTGGAGAGGGAAAGAACGTTCTCAATCTCAACTCGGTTTCATTACTTGCTTGGCTCAAATCACATCCACTAGAAGGAAGAACTCTTCATTGTTTACAGTCCCAAACTCCCTTGGCCTCTTTACTGCTGACCCAAATGCCCTTTCTTTCCTTCCAAGAACACATGTGCAAGTCAGGGTTCAGAAAACGTTTGTTGAATGAGTCAACGAGCACTGGCACAGAGCATATCAACAAGCACACTCAGCTACAATGACACCAAGCAGTGTAGTTTTCAATTAATTCGGTGTATGAGCACTAACCTCAGGCGAAGCTCAGTACAAGATGCCCCTGGTCCCCACCCCTCTCCCTGTTCTAGGTGAATATTGCATGAAACCCCAATCCTCTTCCAGGAGGGAGGATTCTTCCATGCCACAATCCTCTCCTCTCCATGTTAAAGATTTTCCACTGGAATCCCTCAAGCATCTTTAACTTATTGTGTCCAAATGCTGCTGTAGCCAAGGGGAGATGAGATCTATAACTGATCCAGGGTCTTTCCATGACTTGGTTGGACTTTCCTTCTCCACTGTGGGTTCTTTTCATTCTTTTGGTGCGTTTCATGGAGGGTAGTTCTGCTAACATACTCAGCAACCTGTATTTCTTTCCATCATTTTTCTCAGAAACCTTTTTTTAAGCCCTGGCAGTCACACAGGCCAAAGCAAAAGGGTATCTTGTTTAAATTGCTGTCAGTCTGATGTTCAATGAGGTTGGATGCGATTTTTAAGTGTCACACCCCTTTGTGAACCATGTTAATCTTCTTCTATAAATTGCTGTTTATATATTTTGCCGAGTTTTCAACTGTGATGCTGATCTTCTCCTAATATCTAATAAGGATGATTCATAGAGGTGAAAAATATGAACTCTTTGCTTGCATCATATGATGCAACAAATGTTCACATTCTATCATTTGTCTTACAAGTTTATATTGTTTTTGAAGTGCCCAAAATATATTCGACATATAGGATATACTCACTAGATATTTGTTGAAAGATCTACTGAATAAATAAATAAATAAAGATGTTCTATTTTCATGTAGCAAAAATCTGTCTGTTCCTTTATAGTTTTTCCTCTGCTATCACCATGTTTAGAAAGGTTTTTCCAACCCCAAGACCAGATTCAGATTCAGCAATATTGTCTTCTAGAAACTACATTATTTCATTCTCTTTACACTTTTTTTTTTTTTTTGAGTTGGAGTCTCACTCTGTCACCCAGACTGGAGTGCAGTGGCCGCTCCCGGCCACTGCAGCCTTGACCTGCTGGGCTCCGGTGATCCTTCTGCCTCAGCCTTCCGAGTAGCCGGAATTACAGGCACGCATTACCATACCCGGCTGATTTTTTTATTTATTGTAGAGATGAGGTCTCGCCAAGTTGCCCAGGCGGGTCTCGAACCCGTGGGCTCAGGCAATCCACTCACCTCAGCCTACCAAAGCGCGGGATCACAGGCTGAGCCACCGAGCCCGGCTTCTTTCTGGAATTTCTTTCACACATCTGGAATTTCTTTCTCATACCCACATTAAGTAAGATTAATCTATAGTTGTCTTTTTGTACTGTAATCCTCTTACCTGACTTGGTATCAGAGTCATACTGACATCATACAATGAGCCAAAGAAGTTTGCATCTTTTTCTGTGCCTACATAGTTTCAAGAGTGTGAGGGCTATCCATTCTTTCAAGTTCAAGAGATCTCAAATATGAAAACTTTCTGAGTCAGCTATCTGTAATGGAAGTAATGATCTGACAATAATGTTCATCTCTTTTATATTTACTTTAGAATGTTGATCAGGATAACATTTTAGGGGCTAAGAACTTTGAAGAGTGTATAGTTTTTTGGACAGAGTGAGTTAGAATTCTCATTTGGTGTGAAAATGTGGGTGGAGTTCAATTACTATTTAAACCTGAGTTTAATTTCCAATTACACTGTTCTTGTGGCCAAAGACCCCAAACCACTGTTTTCTTGTCACCACTAAAAGCCACAAGTAACAGACTTGCTTCTTGTGAAATAGGAACCAAGTACTGCCAGAACTGGAGGGCTCTAACAGGAAGTCATGACTGGGTGGCGAAATAACTACAGAAAAGGAGGCATATGAGGGGACGAAAAAGAAGCCGTCGCCCTTTGGGGGTCTCATTGTTATTTCGTTGCTGCTACTTGTGCAAAGAAGGCAAAATAAGCAGAATTGCTCGAATAGAAAGTCTTCAGTGCAAGGCTACAAATTTGGAGTAAGTCAAACAAACAATCACAATGAATGCAGCATGATCAGTGTTGCAACAGAGGGAAGTCCAGGACCTGGGAGGGAGGATGGAAAGGTTCTCACCCACGCAATTTGCCACAACTCCTGCACTCACAGGTCGACCACTCAGGAGGGAGACCCACAAGTAAACAGAGTAGGGCCCCACAAGGGAAGGAAAGTGGCCCCATCCCTGTTTCCACTCTAACGCCTGCCCTTAGTTACAGACACAACAGATCTGGAGCTGCCCCAGCCAGAGCTTCCCAGCATGCTTTGGGCACTGCCGGCCTGACCAGAGTGGAGAGAAATCTCAGCGAGTTTGGAAGCCTTCCGCGCTCCAAAATTATAAAGATATTTTCCTATGTTTTCTTTTGAACTTTTATGTCTAATTATACATGAATGTAATTGTGAGATCCCAAACTAGACACAAAAACTAAAAAGAAACAGATTTACCGATTTGCTTACCAAAAGTCAGAAATATCTACCAGGTGAGAGACCACAGGAGCAAAGCCGAGAGGATCAATATGTAGGGAGCTTCATATTTAATAAACAGAGCACACAAAGAGCTTCTATAAGACCCTAAGATATAGATAAGCTGGGCGCAGGGGCTCATGCCTGTAATTCCAGCACTTTGGGAGACTGAAGTGAAAGGATAGCTAGAGGCCAGGCTGGGCAACATAATGAGATCTCATCTCACAAAAAAATGAGCCAGGCATGGTGGCAGACTCCTAAACTCCCAGCTACATGGAAGGCTGAGATGGGAGGATCTCTTGAACCCAGGAGGTTAAGGTTGCAGTGAGCTATGATTGTGCCATCGCACTCCAGCCTAGAGACCCTGTATCTAATTTAAAATGAGATATCATTGCCCATAAGATTGGCAAAAAAATTTCAAACATGTTTGCAATGGATGTTAATGTAGTTTTTTATAATGGCTAAACATCAGGAAGAAAGTAAATATCAAAAGGTTGAATAAATTACCATACGAATAAGCAAACCACACACACAGGCCCCTCCGCCCGAGTCTACTCTTATGCCTTGGAAATCCCAGTGCTCTTGTTTGTTGTGATTCTTTGAGTTCCATTTCCCTTACTTCATTTACAAGTCTGAATGAAATGAAGAGTAAAGTTGATGATTCCAAAATAAAAGCAAATTTACCCCCCCCCAAAATTAAATGGAGACTGTTTACAAGTCATATTACTAGAGTGTAGCCCGTGGGCAGTTTGGGTCTCCCTAAACCTCTTCCTTCCACAAGCTTCCGAGTCTCAGGATATGGCAACTTGATCCTTCCAGGCTCTCAGGCCCAAACATCCTGCAATTCTTGACTACTCTCATTCTCTTGCAAAGAGTAACCAATCCATCACAAAAACCTGCTGGCTCTACCTTCAGAATATACCCCCCTCCACTGTCCACCCCTGGTGAGAGCCGTTGCTGTCTCTTGTATGGCTGCAGTAGCTCTCCCCCCAGTGTCCTTGCTTCTGCCTGGCCCCTACAGTCAACCTAGCTGCCAGAGTGACACTGTTCAATTCAAGTCAAATCATGTCATCTCTGTGTTCAGATCCCTCCCATGTCTTTCTCCCTCATTCAGAGGAGAAGCCAAAGGCCCTGCTTTAGGCTACAAGGCCATGCACAAGCTCCCCACCCCCTCCCATTACCACTCTGACCTCATCTACTCCATCCCTCACTTCCTGGGCTCCAGCCAAGCTCATTGCTCTTGGAACATTCCAGGCGTGTTCCTGCTTCAGAGGCTCTACATGGCCCATTCCCTCCCTTGATTAAGGGGTGGTGTGTGCAAATTCCCAGACACTTTCAGCTCTCCAAAGGCAAGCAAAACCATCTCTAGCAGGCCAAGAGCAATCCCTCCAATAGGAGCTGCAGGTGGCAGCTGTCTAAGGGAAGCCCCAGAGTCGGGGGAGAGGAACAGGGATCGGAGGGTGTGCTAGGAATACAATATAAACTGGCCAGCTTGACTGGCTATCTATGAAGTGCTTTACATAAAACTCAATCCTCACAACCCTATGAGGCAGGACATCGGACAAACTTGACAAGAGCAGTTTTGATGAAGTGATGGAGCAAATGACTGATTAGGAGGGAATCAGATTTATGACACAGGTTTAAGGTCTTGATCAAGTGCAGGGGCAGGGAGAGGGAGCCGGGGACAGACCCATTTCTGAGCCATCTCTCTGCTTTCTAGAGAGAGTGCCTGGAGGCCTTTGGCCTGTGGGGGAACCAGCTCACTGCCTTGTTTCTCCAAACTTGCTCCAGGTTCTGAACAAGTGGGCACTCATATTCTGAGAAAGGACTGTGGTTTCCAGGGGTTTTTCCCATGAAGACTTTGAACCATGCACTCTATCCTCAATCTCACAAATACCTTTGAGCAAAACTCATGTAAACACACACTTCAGGCCCTGAACATGCTGCTGCCCCTTTGGGAAATTGTTTACCTTGACTCCTTCCCATCACTTGGCTGTGTTTCTCTCTCTATCAGGCCTGGTTTTCTGGTTACTTCACACTACAAGTGCATAAATGTTTCCTTCCCTTTGCTTTTGCCCTTTTTGCTTTCTTTTTTTTTTTGAGTTGGAGTCTCACTCTGTCGCCCAGACTGGAGT